>NC_140213.1:37590250-37672695 GCF_951802725.1 Rutilus rutilus
GAAAAAACGCAAATTGTGTCTTTGTCCTTTTTGTTGTTGCTGTCATTCAGTTAAATGACCATCATTGTTTAAATTGTTTTATTGGCCTTATTAAGCTGAATAAAATCATGTTTTTATCTTTTGAATTTTAAATAATGCTGTGTGCCACAATGATATGTGCTAGTTACGCTTGTTATTAGCCCTTTTTGCTCTCAACTTCATAATATTCAACCCTACAACATTTTAAATGCAACAGGGTTGGGACAAATGAATGGATGGTTTCATGAGAATGACCCATCAATACTCTTGTAGAAATAATCACTTGTAAGTCTTGCGTTAACAGTAGACTGTCTTCATACAAACCTTTTACTTTGATATATCTTTCAACCTTATGACTTTTTTTTTTAGGAGAAGACATCCAAATCACCCTCTATGGAGATTCCACAGATATAAATGTCGGATTGGACAAGAAGTGTGTGATGCTGGAGAAAACCTACATCTCTTTAGCTACCTACCAGAAAGTGGCAATAATGAACAGGAGTGATTCCATTGTGCATTACCAGTGGAAGAACTTTGCCACTGAGGAGGAAGAGGAACGGGACAAATTAAGGTTTGACTAGTTAACCTCTATTAGCTTTAAGTGTTTTTATTGTAGCTATAATTTAAGTTTTTCTAACTATACTTTTGGAAAGATAAAATCTTTATAGTTTATCCTAAATTCAAGTGAGGTGACATGCCCACGTCTTAATGAAAAATTCTGTTGACAGCATCTGAGGTGCATTTTGTTTGTTTTTCAAACCGAGAGACAAGTGAAACTCATTTTCAGTGGTAATGAATAATGACGGAAGTTTCTTTTTTTATTTTTAAATGAGCTATTCTTTTAACATTATGAATGTGTCAATCTGTGTTTGTCCATTTTTCTTTTATTCTCTGTTGTTTTCTTTCTTCTTTTGTAGGCTTTCTTCAGAGCTGCATCAAGAAGTGGATGATGAGATGGAGAAGTCTCTGACAGAAAACACTGATCCTTCTTTGCTAGCTTGTCTTTCGCAGTTTTCCCATACCCTCCAGGAGGGCCTTGTGCAAACCCAGCAGCAACTTTTGT
Source organism: Rutilus rutilus (assembly GCF_951802725.1). Classification (NCBI taxonomy): domain Eukaryota; kingdom Metazoa; phylum Chordata; class Actinopteri; order Cypriniformes; family Leuciscidae; genus Rutilus; species Rutilus rutilus. Next base: position 37,591,332 of record NC_140213.1, read on the forward strand.
CTCTGGATGACCAGGACATCATCATGAGACCCCTGGTGTGTTAGTTACAACTAGACACATGACAAGCTTCAGGATTTTAGATTTCAGTTTACCCCGATGCAATATTGCATAACCAGCAATTAAATCTGAAACCTAGAATGTCCTTGTACCGTATAACCATATGCCTAAACATATGGTGGAAACCAAACTTAGACATCACTTCACTCAGCCAAGCAATTTAAGAAATACTGAGCTTGTTTCTAATTAGACACGAGCATTTGTTATGTGGGTGAGAGTTAAATGTGATTTACTTAACTAAATGGTCATTCTAATTGTGAATGGGCAGTTTTAAATTTTTTACTAACACTAACACTTTGTGCATGCAATCCCTAAATTCTATTAATCCTAAATTCTGCATTGGTTATGTACCTAGTGATTGGTCTTCTGCTACAGTTGAGTCTTTGTAAGTTTTTGCATGTCTGCAGTTGAGGCAGAATGTATGCAACAGTGCCAGTCGATTATAACACGATCTATAGGAAGTCCAGCTCAGCACTTTGTTTTTCCAAATGACTAATCACATACCCTTCAAAAGACATCCAACAGTGTTTTGTGTTAATTCTGTCACCTTGCTGTGACTTTCAGCCTCTTAGAGGCACATACAGACATACTGCAGTGATTCCGTTTCTCTCTGCACCTCCTTCATCTAATGTACATTTTATGTTTAAGACAGAAGAAGATGCAGCTATAAGGATGGCTATAAAAGAAAATGATTCCCATTCATTTCTGCTCTGATTTTACTCTCACCTTAAGATTTTTCAAATCAGGTTTATGCAGGCTCAGACAAGAAAAGACAGAGACAAAACTAAACAAAACAGATCGGTATCCCCTCTGCTTGGATGTGAGCATCTGTTTACATGCAGTAGAGCTTGATCGCACCTGCTCCGTCAACTCTCTGTCAAGCACTGCTGTTTGTTCACTAGTGATTTAGCAAACATTTTTATCCAATGCAGTTGTGGCCAACCCCCCTAGAGCACCCTAATTGTAAGTGACTTGCTGTAGAGCGCAGTGGTGATAAGGGACCTTGGTATCTCCCAAGTATTGATGCATCACCTGCTGGGATCATACCTGTGAAGTTTGTGTTACCAGCTCTGATTGTTAGGCTTTCACCACTTTCTATGTGTCACTGCTTCAGGGAGTAGTGTAGCATGCAAACACATTTTGGTCTTTTTTTCAGATCATTCCTGTCATAATAATAATAGTAATAATAATGACTTTACCATGAATTACTGGTAAATAATATGACATTGATGTCATTTATTATCTAGTTTCATATACACTATAATTCAAAAGTTGGGCCAATAAGATTGTTTCTTAAAGTAATGAATACTTTTATTAAGCAATGATGCATTCAGTTGTTCAAAAGTGACAAAAATTCTAATTCAAATAAATGCTTTTTTTTTAACTTGTGTCATGGTTTACACAAGAATATTAGGCAGTACAACCATTTTTGACATTGATAATAAAAAGCATATTAGAATGATTTCCGAAGGATTGTGTGACACTGAAGACTGAAGACATTACTTGGCTTCTGACAATTTTTAAATATTCTTTAATAGAAAAAAAGTCATTTTAAATTATAATAATATTTAAAAACTTCTCTTTCACACTTGTGACTTTGCATTACGCTTATATAACTAATAACATATGTGGAAATGAATCAAAATAGATTTTTTTGTGTGTTCTCTCTGTTGACTTTCTGTTGTTTTACAGAAGGGAGAAATCTGGCCCAACAGCACTGCAGAGGTGAACATCATCTTTAAACCTCAGGAAGCCAGGATCTACCAGCAGACTGTTTACTGTGAAATCACTGGTACTTACACCATGATAACAGATGTTGTGTTAAAAACAATCACTTTCTACTGTTTACTCTCATGCGCACTTGCATTGTTTTCTAACAATGCATTAGTACATTTGCATGTTGCGCTTAGGAACATCTGCAGGCCTGGAGATCAGGTTTGCATTTATTTGCATGTTTGAGTAAGGTCTGACTATATTCTGGTTGCTTGGATTAGTAGTGACCTAGAAAGACAGACTGTTGATATTGTAGCAAGTGAAATTTAATAGCCTGTTTCATTATGCTAACCTTTGCTTTTTTTTGGTTTCTTATTTGAATGCTCTGTACTTACACAGGTCGTGAATCTCGGTTGCCACTCGGCATTCAAGGAGAGGGTGTAGGCCCAAAACTGCAGTTCAGCTTTGACTTTCTAGACATGGGAAAAATTGTCATTGGCTCCAAACAAAGCTATAAGGTACAATTGTTGAAACCTCATGTAGTTTCTTTGTTTTAATCTCAATGGTAAAAGCAATTTGAGCTTAAGTTACATTGTATCCCATTAAATCCTGTACTAATTATTATTCAGTTGTTCACATTTAAGCAGCTGCAAAGCACACTAAAGGTGCAAAATGCGTCCATATTGACAAAATTTTACTAATTAAACATTTTATATTGGAGTGCTGCAATGATTGCAGTTTGTAAGTGTTATTGCCCCCTTCTTAACCCTCAGCGCTGTCTAAAAGACAAAACCACTTAGCGTTACCTCCTCCAAATCATTACACAGACTAAAGCATGTACTGTAGTAGTGGTGGGAAGAAACTATTGATGTAACAGAAGAACCCTTCACAGAATTGATTACTGTGAAGCCATAACAAGCAGGATCTCACATCAAATTTAATCAGGATGTTGCTCACAATCTGCCAAATGTAGCATGGACTCGACAGCAGTTTTAATTGAATAATAAATCCCCTTATTATTACCGAGTCTTGAAATAGACTAATGTTTGGCTCAGTTTGAATACACTCCATGCTGAATTATGCAAACATTGTGGCTTTCCAATTCCTTTTGTTATTTGAGCTTTTGGATGATCCCAATAATATAATTGTCCTGAAAGTTTTGGATTGTTTGTTTGAGTCTGATTTGTCCCTATGGGCCTCTTTTTGAGGTAGTATCCAAGTGTATGATTAAACAACGTAAACTGATCCCACCGGTGAAAGAATGAAACAATTGACGTTCAGTCTGTGCAGGCATAAACCTGGAGAGATCTACAGACCCTCTTTCTTTTGTGTTCCTTCTCTCTGTCTGTTTTGTCTTATTCTTAGCTGCTTCTAAGCAACAAGGGACTGATAAATGGTGAGTATAAACTAGTGCAACCCAGTACAGTGCTGGGGCTTTGCTTTTCCTTCAACCCCTCTGAAGGCATGATCCCACCTGGAGTCTCCAAAACACTGGAGGTCCACTTCTCTTCTGACAAACTGGGTGTTATCTCTGAAGAGTTACACTTCAGTGTGGTGGGAAACCCTGATCCCGTCATTGTCACATTCAGGTAAACCTCACAGATGAACCCTTTATTATATAATAACCCTTTATTTATTTATTTTCAATTTTCAATTATGTCATTTCTGTATGCGTTGCCTTTTGTGTCCATGAGGAAAATCATTTCACATTGCATTTAAAAACTAGATGAAATCACTCCCAAAAGGATTACATTTTAGGTTTAGCTGTACATAGTATGATAGAAATGTTTGAATGTATGCTGTTTAAGGCATTTAATCATGTTCTTATCTGAAGAGACTCTTGTTTTCTCTCATGCTAGACACAATTTATCACCATATCAAATTCTGTCATAAATGAAATATCATCTAAACATATGAAAAAGTCAAATGTCTTGCTTGGTATCTGTTACAGAAAATGAACCTCTTTTGTCTTGAACTGCTAATTTTCCACAACACTAGTACAAGTTTCCAGCCAGTCCCCATTGCTTTCCACCGTTATGTACTAATGGCAGTTTTAAAACATTAACCCAACCGTGACATATGATAGATTGCCTGTCCTATTCATACACATTCCACCCTGGTAGGCAACATACTAAAACCTTTGTATAGTTTTTTTGTACAGTTTTATTTATACATATATAACCACTTTTTTTATTATGCTCTGAGTAGGTACTTCTTTTGAATAAGTAATTATTTTGTGATCGTAAAAAAGTATGCTCTAAATATAGTATGATTCTGTGTAGTGGGAATTTATTCCGGACATACTATTGTACATTGCGTTGTCATTGTAATGTGATCTATCACCTGCATGAGCTGTGTCGCTTCACTGCCATTTACAAATCTTCTCCTGTGGCCTCATGGGAAAATAAAGTGTCCGGTGGATGCGCACTTCAAAATCGCCCCTGAAGTAGTATGTCCTCTGTCTACTGTTTTATGAATACTGTGAATTCCGGACTTACTCTTTTCATATACAATGCTATATAGTAGGGAGGTCTGATTGACCCGAATTGTACATCCTTCCCTTTAATCAATCCCCTCTTATGACCATTAGCAAAAAACATCAATGTTTCTCCTTCACTCTTTGTTTTTTTTAATCATTAGCTTATGGCTGATTAAATGAACCTGTACAGGCTGAACCTTAATTAAACGAGTGAAGCAGAGCTCTGCTGAAATCTTTCAAACAAACTAGCACAAGCCTAGTCCCTTTTGATTAAGATGGATTACCACTGAAAGTGCTGAATGTATACATTCCACAACTACCACTGCCTTGTCATCTAAAAACAATGCCACTCATTCCTCGTTCCACTGGACTTCACCTCAACAGCCTTTTAGTTTTGTATAATTACTTGTGGTGCAGCATTTTCATTGCCCTTTAGTCTTGAGTTTTTTTTTTTTTAAAGTTTCCTCGCCCCTTCATCTCTTGCAGGGGGTGTTTAATTGGGCCTACATTCCACTTCAGTGTCCCAGAGCTCAACTTTGGGGAGGTGTCCTTTGGTAAATGAACTTGCACTCTCCACTTCATCAATCAGGATCAATGTTAGTGTTTAATCCTTGTTTTGCATATTAGTTGTGTAATCAGGAATCTTCTATCACTCACACAAGGGTTTCCGCAAATGCTGACATGTCGCCTTAGCAACACTTCAGTGGTGCCCATGAGCTTTGGACTGCGGATCCCCGGAGATGGCACGGGACTGGCGAGCAGTACCAGCACGGACCAGGTCACTCAGCTGAACAGAAGTGAATGGGGACTGGGAGACAAAACCAAAAGAAGACCGAGAGAGTTTATCTTATCACCCAGCACAGGCACAGTTCGTGCTATGGCTGAGATGGATATCCAGGTATGTTTGCTCTTTCTGATTCTAAGCCGACCCGTCAACGTATTATCTCGCTGAATACCTCAAAGCGATTTGAATCAATTTCCCTATGCAAAAGCAGAAGTGACCTGTCAAGATGTTCCCTATGACCTGTCCGTGCCACAAACATCAACAGTCTCTCTAGAGACGAGAAACTTTGGTCTTTAAACTAAGTGCAGCCTTAAATGTCCGTTCAGAGCAGACCTTTAATCCCTGTTAAACCTCAGACAGCTTGGACTTTAAAAAAAACGGGCTGTTGTATTCCATTAATAGAAAAACGGGAGGTGGAATATATTGGAAAAGGTGATAAATGAGAAGAGTATCTCCAGCCTCTCTCTCTCTCTCTCTCTCTCTCTCTCTCTCTCTCTCTCTCTCTCTCTAGGGCTGTGATTATCTCACCCATGCTCCTTTGGTTGCCAGGTACCTTGCGTACCTGTCATGTGCTGGTCTTTTCCCATCAATGGGAGCTGTCAGCACTTTGGAGGGCTAATCTGTTGGATGTGTCCGCCTGTCTTTGTGCTTCCTGTGGATGTGGGTGTCTCCTGTCAGTGTGCAAATGTGCCTCTCCCAGTCTGTGACAAGAGTGTGTCTCACTGTGCTCTAATGAGACCTCAGCACAAGAATACATATTAGAGGGTTGCGGTTAGTCGTATTAGTGGAATGGGACAATATTCCCAGATGCATCACACAGCTGGCCGGCAGCCTCCTAGACATGTTAGAATAATAAAAGAAACGCACCTGGAGAGTACTTTGCCGTTCTTCTCAGGCGGTTACATTTCGTGGTGACAGTTGTCTGTGATCCCATATGTGAGGTTTCAGAGTACTTAAAGCACTGCATGGAGAGGAATACTGCAATCTGAACAGTTTGGAATTACGTGAGCGCTATATTTAGACAAGCAGCTGTTAAATCTGTTCAAAGCTTTTATAATAGTGATTTAAACAATGATATATTTAAGTGGGGTTGTTTCATAAATTAAATACGGAGATATAATATCTTATGAAGAATATACAGTAAACTACCGTTCAAAAGTTTTGGGTCAGTAAGATTTTTTTTTTTTTTTTTGAAAGAAATTAATACCTTTTAATATTTATTTAGAAAGGATGCATTAAATTAGTAAAGACTAAAACAATAAAGTCTTTAACATTGTTACATACAAATTTTAATTGAAATAAATGCTTTTTTAAAAACTTTCTATTCATCACAGAATCCTTGGAAAAAATAACACTGTTTTCACAAAAATATTAATTAGCACAACATTCTACATTGATAATAAAAAGTCATACCAAATCATGATATTTAAACGGTTTCTGAAGGATCACGTAACACTGAAGACTGGATTAATGGCTGCTGAAAATTTTGCTTTGCCATCGCAGAAATAAATTACATTTTAAAATATATTTCGCAATGATTTACTGTATTTTTGATCAAATAAATGCAGACTTGGTGAGCATAAGAGACTTTTTTCAAAAACATAAATAAATGTTAAACGTTTGAACAGTAGTGTATATGTGTTTGTTTTTCAGTTAACCTTTTGCTCCAACACGGTGCAAGACTACAATCTGGCTTTAGTGCTGGATGTTCAAGGTGTTGGAGAGGAGGTTTTAGCTCTCCCAATCAAAGCTAGGTAATACACTTTCATTGGGGAAATAAAGTGGTGCTGTTTTCCCTGCACAAAACTTATCTCTGATTGTTCCGGTAGATGTGTTGTGCCTGATGTGGTCCTCAAGAACCCAGATCTTCAGTTCCAGCACTGTTTCCTGGGTCATTCTTATGAGCAATCATGTGAGCTCATTAATGATAGTGACCTTCCTGCGTGCTATGGACTTCTGCCGCAGGTGATTCCTCCCAATCAAGTAAAATTTATTGGGTTTTCTATTGCAGCCCTTTCCAATTTTCTAGGTCAGACATTAGAGATATGTATTTTGGTTTTCAAGCATATGACACTCGTTTCTGTTTGCAGCCATATGAGGAAGACCCTGCTCTTCTTTATTCCAGTCCTCACGCACGAGGGGTCATCCAACCGTACAGCACAGAACAGATTCCAATAGTTCTTCAGGCCAAGACAGTGGGCAGCCTACAGGAAACAGCTCACATTGCTATACTAGGCCGTCAAGACCCACCGTTGGTGAGTATATGTCTACTTATGACATTACGGCAAGTGCATATTTTACACTAGCACTCAAAAGTTTGGGGTCGGTAAGATTTAATGTTTTTGAAAGAAGTCTTATATGCTCACCAAGACTGCATTTATGTAATAAAAAAATTAAGAAATAAAAAATGTACTCATGTTCAATTGAACCAAAGTCAATGGTTTGATTCCCAGGGAATGCATGAACTGATAAAATGTATAACGTAAATGCAATATACAGTTTGTCGCTTTGGATAAAGCATTTTCCAAATGCATAAATTACATGTATGTGAAAGCAAAAATGCACTGTAATTAGACTATGTTCTTCCTGCAGTTGGTGTTCCAACAATTTAAGATATCGTTTAATTAAAACAGCAAGTGTATTGAATAAAAAATTTAAATTACCCATGTGTCAATGATTAATGCAATATTTGCAAACAACCTGTATTAGAAACAGAGTTGGCTGTTATGATGTGCAGAAAGCGTTAAAAATCTCGGAATGAACTGGTTTAGTTTAATACCAGCACATTTGTACATTACAATAACAAATTGCTAAAGAACAGTATAGAACAAAAGGTGGGTTTTTTTTAGATCCAGAATGTGTCAAAGGCTCTTTAGAATCAGAATCCTTGCCGCATTTTCACATAAGAGACGGTTCCTCTCTTCAGCCATTACGTGAGATGCTGCGCTAAACAGCCTCCCTTTTTCTGTATTAACACTATCATCAATCATCAGCTGCTGTTTACATTAAAATGATTAAAATGGATCATTTCGTGTGTACACTGTCTTTTCTCTTTGTCAGAGTTTATATCTTCGCTGTTAATAGATCTGTTATCAAAGCGGTTTCTGTCACAGTCTTCTGTTTACGTTCTTTCGGTGGAACATCACAACATTTTCGCAAAAAATCTTGATGTGTAATCCTTTTCTCCATAGGAGCTCCTCCTGTCCTGTGTTGGCCAGGGACCTTCCGTATCTGTCAATGCTGCCAAGCTGAACTTTGGCTGCATTCCCGTGCTGACTGATGTCACAAGGACTTTGCAGCTGTCAAACGACTCCCCAATCCCAGCCAGATTCTTTGCTCAAATGGTGGGTTCTAATGCTACAGAAGGGATGAAAAGCTTTGGTACTGTTTCCCTTTGACCTTGTAATGTCAGTTTCCTCTCCTGATGCCTATTCTACTGTTTTCTTACTTTGGGTCCAATATCATGGTCTTGTCTCCATGCCTTGTGAATGCTCTTTTAGATTAGATTAGATAAGAGTTAGCGTAATACCCTCATACTGTATGCCTTTTATAAATCCTAATTTCTCCTAATTTCCATTTTTCGTTTTGGTCGCTCTTTATATTAAATAAGCTCCTTGATTCTCAGCACTGATAAATAAGCATTAGGCTTTGTTTAATTAATCCATGGAAGGATTGCATGCAACCACACACACATACACCAAGAGACTTGGACACATATATAGACAAACTCATTCAGTTATTAAGGGCATCCTAGATTATGTGTCGACACTCATTGGTAAACTGATCCTGTCTTCTCCTCCAAGGCTGAGGACTTTTATAAGCCCAGAGTTTTTACTAAACATTTTCCAGCTTTAGTCGATCCTGAATTTCATTACAGGCGCTCGATAGCGTGGCTGAGTGCCAGGCAGATGCTGACAGCAGTGCGTCGTGAATTGAAAATACTCACAACGCAGTCTTTCGCTTTTATGCGTCCATCTGTTCATGTAGTTTCTGATAAACAAGTATTGTGAGTTTTTCGGAAAGATATGTCTCTCCTGAGACTGACTTTTGGTTCCATTGTAAAGCTCTACAGCACGATGAAGTTTAAAGCAATCAATGGTGTTAAACCTTCTAATGCAGGTCTGATCTGATTATTGAAATTTCAGCTGGCTTGTTCTTTACTTGATTCCTCTCTCAAGGGGAAATCGCCCCAACCTCGATCTAGCTCCCTATCGACCGGCTCGTCTCTCTGTCTTCCCCTCCTTTATCTCTCTCCCGCTTGCTTTGCCACTTCTCTTTCATATGAAGACTTACGGAGTGATCTATGTCTCCCTGCTGACCTCCTTTAGTCCGGCGCAGTTCAAATGATAGGGCCCTCTCTCTAACCTCTACCTGCTCAAAGGCGTCTCCTCCTTGCTGAATACTGAATTTGTAATTTTCTTCCTCCAAGGGCAGCCCACTGCTGGTGATGACTGTGTTGAAGCATAAGCCATTGGCAAACTTCTTTTGTAAATTTAAAGACATACTATTGCATTATGTTATGAATATCAATATGTTATGAATTTCTTTGGAATTACAACATATTTCAAAGGGACCCTTATATAAAGTTTTACCAAAACCCTTTACTACCTCTGATGATCAGATTCAGTGTATTTCTCCAGAATTATTCATGTGGCTCTGCAATGGCTCACAGTTGAGTGAATATGAGATATGAGTGTGGCTCCCCCTGATTGGCCTCTAACACACCGTCTGCCTCACAAACACACTTTGCCACACACAAATATATAGCTCCCGCGTGACTCAGAGGTCATATCAGTTTGAGGAGTTGGTTATGAAAAAGTCAGCTACCAATTCACTCATGAGGTGTTTGCATGATTTTCTGGAATACTTGATTCTGATTGGACAATTGTGACTAAGTCAAAAAACAATTATGTCTATCTAATGACTACTGAATTGCAGCCATGTATTAAGTGGGATAATGTACATTCTGATGATCTTAATGTCTTAGATTGTGCACACTGAAATGGGAAATACTTATCCTTCAATTTCCTCTCTACAGTCTGCTCACTTAGTTTTTCCCTATGAAGACTGTAAAAGGAGAGCATAATGGAAATTATGATAAATGTGCCAAAAGCTATACTCAGCCATCAGGATGAGCCACACTCTTAAGATAAATAAAACACTATTAATCAGAATCCCTTAACACACCAACACCCATTCTCTTTACTCAGTCAGAAAATCCCAATTAAAAGTTAATGTGCAGGACATCAATCATTTGGCCGCATTATGAAAATTGATTTGAATCCTCCGCCAACAGTTATGGAAAGCAGTGGTACAAATTAAGCAGCTGGTGGGTTGCACTTTTGCATGCAAAGACAAGCTTGCACTTTTTTCACATTGGTTTATTTCTCGTTATGAGGAAATAAAAGGAAATAATGAAAGTAGGGAGAAAAAGTAGGACAGAGAGGAGGCGCTTAACATATGGGGTTTGAAAGAGGAAAAAACTGCTTATGCATATCCTACATCCCAATACCCTGTTGTATAAGCATATTGTCTGAGAAGGTACTACAGTACATTGGAATTAGAATTTACCTCACGACTGTTAAAAAAAGTTTGTTCTATGTACTATACATATTGATGTACTACATCCACCATGTTATTACTGCCATGTGGACTACAGTTGAGTCTGCCATTCATAAATCCTCTCCCGTGGCGTCATGGGATTGATTGAATGCACACTCCTGAATCTTGGTGGAAGTAGTAGGTTATATGGGTACTTTTCACCTACTGTTTTTCAAATAGTTACTATGTATTCGAACATACTACTCTTTTGCCGTACTGTATATTTGCACAGAATTCGATTTCCGACGCAGTGGAAGTATTAGCCAGATTTCAGATTCTTGGGTCAGTTATAGCACAAACAGTGTTCTTCTATCAGCCATTCAGTACTCATTATAAAACGGACACATAATTCCAATTCCTTTATACTATCGCCAGTCTTTTCTTCTCCCTTCAGATAAAGAGAATCCTGCTGGCAGCACAAGGCATATAGACACACAAACTGTATGTTTACATGTTATCACTACATAGCTGCTCATTTAAAACCTTGTTCAATTACAAGACTGAGATAAGATGTTGCTTAATGGTTGGCTTTTGAGTGGCAGTTACTTGTGTTGGAGCCAACCGGGAGGGAATGATCATTAATATTTCTCATTACCCACTAGAAAACGTACCCACTGTGGGATCATTTCCCCTGGACATTACATAAGACAGAAGAATCAGTCCACACACATAAGGGAGTTTACCATTGTTTTTTGCTTGTGAATTTTTTTTTCATGTGACTTGGACTATACAGTATATTGTATGAAGTTGATGTATGAAGGATGCTTTAGGTTGTCACTTCTGTATATTAACCCATTTGATGCCAACGTATTCCTAGCTAGGTGATCATTTGTATTTTACTCATTGGATTGGCCAGTAAAATAAACACTTTAGAAAAGTTAGTGAAAGTAAGTGGTTATTCTTGGTCACAATTGTAACTGATAGAAGAGTATACTTAAAATTTGCTTAGTAGCTGAGTAAGACCAAAGTTGCAAAATTATTAACACTACTGTTCAAAAATTTGGGTTAAGATTTATTTTTGGAAACTTGATAAACAAGGAAATAAAATTATGGAAAGTGGCAGTGTATACTTTTACATTGTAAAAAAAAAAAAAATTCAAATAAATGCTGTTCTTTTGAACTGAAGAATTCATTTCTGAATTTTCAGACCTGAAAAAAAAATTCCTTGTTTCCACAAAAATATTAAGCAGCCCAACTTTTCAACATTGATAATAATAAGAAATGTTTCTTGATTTTGATAGGATCATGTGACACTGAAGACTGGAGTAACGGTGCTGAAATTCAACTTTGCCATCACAGGAATAAATTACATTTTTAATATTCACACAGAATATATGAAAATATTACTAGCCCCAAATTTTTGGACGGTAGTGTATTTATATATATATATATATATTATATATTATATTATATATTATATATATATATATATATAGAGAGAGAGAGAGAGAGAGAGAGAGAGAGAGAGAGAGAGAGAGAGAGAGAGAGCAAGATTTAAATGGGTGAGAGCGTTTAAACATATGTATGGAATTATTAGAATGTTATTATCCTTTTTTGCTATCGTATGTTTAAAACTACACAATGGAATTAGGGATTTTGTGCTATAATGTGTATGTGAATGTTGATAGGTGAGGAACAGGTCTCACTGGCGTGTGGATCACAGTGAAGGGGAAATTCCTCCAAAGGAAAGTCTGGAATTGAAGTTGATAGCCCATTTGAACGACACCATGCCCTTCCAGGATGAACTGTTTCTGGAAATCCAGGACAGCCAAAATTGTAACATTCCTGTGTCGGCCAAAGGAAAGGGCACCACCATAGTCACTGACCGTCCATTGGCTCCTAGCCTGGATTTGGGAACCCACTTCAGGTAAAACAACGCCAATGTCTGTCCTTGAATTCTGCTATTTACAATAGTCCGCTATTCACAAAACTTCATGTTCAGTTAAATTATTAAATCTTCTGGTCTTCTAGTTCCGGCCCATGTCGGTATGCCTTCAGAATTACTAATCGAGGACGTCGCACTCACCAACTATTATGGACCACAGAGGGGTTTCCACAGTTTCACAACAGAGACGTTCTGTCACCTAACAAGTCTAGGAACAAAAAAAGCAAGAGCCTTCAAACTTCAGATCAAGGAGGCCCTATCTTCAGCTTATCACCTGCACGTTTGTTACTTCCTCCTGGCCACTCAGCTGACATGCTGCTAGAGGGCTCCTCTGACGTCCCCAAGGTACCGATATCAGAACTTTTTCTTATGTGCATCAGCTATTAATCGTCTCTAACTGGTAACTAGACTGCTTTCCTTGCAACAATTTCAAATATGTTGGCCAACAGCGGTTCCGACACAACCTGTTAAAGTTTGAATACTAGGGTGATGAAGGTCCTGAAAGCCACACTTAATCCTCTTTTAGTGGAGACGCATGGAGCTGTGCATTGACTTCCTCTCTAGAGCATTACAGAGATGCATGCCTCCTTGAGTCCTTATTGATTTAATGGTAAATTAGAGATGAGAGAAGGTGAGAAGTGAAAATAGGCCTGCCCTGCTGCGTCCCACGCTGGGCTGCTGCATTGCATAGCCATCAGTCGGTGTGCCGGCTCTCAAGCATCATAGAGAACGGCTCTGTTTTATTGCATTTCTGAGTTTTAGTGCAAGGCTGAGCTGGGTTTCTTAAAAATTAAACTTTCAAAGATGATTCACATCCATTCCTAAATTGAGAATATGAAAACAGATATATGTATAAATGTGTTTTTTAAATGTGTGTTTATGAATTGCAGGTGGTTACGGAAAAACTTGTATGCTATGCTGTTGTCGGGCGTCAGTATGTGAGAGAATGCATCATTACTACAGACGTCACATGCCAATTCGTCTCCCCAGCAGTAGACATCTCCTCCAAACAAATCACCTTCTATGTGGAAAAGGTTAGCAAAAATCTCTCTCTACTATCAAGGGCTATGATAGTCAGTGTTGGTTGTAATTCATCACCAAGTTATTAATTACTGTAATTTAATTACTTTTCCCTTGAAAAAGGAAAGGAAAGGTACTTCTTATGTGACTGTATTAAATAGTGACTATAGAACGATTCTATATGAAACAATAGTGGATTACCATCGAAATTGAATTTTTTTTTTGAATTGTTTTTAATGTATCCTTTTCTCTTTAAATACTTCGGTCGGTTTAAGAATAATTTATGCAATTTTATATTATTTATTTGAAAGGATCAAAATAGCAGTTTTATGTCTATCCTTTGTATTGTTCAAGTGGTCGTGGTTGATATGAAATTTAGAAAGTAATTAGTAATATAAGTAATGCAATACTTTTTTAGAGAGAGGAATTAGTACAGTAAACGGATTACACTGTTGAAGATGTAATTAGTTACTAGTAATTCATTACTTTTTAGAGTGACTTATCCAACACTTACAGTTTAGAATTTTTAATTTTGTTGTTATTTGTTGTTTAGTTATTTTTTGTCATTTTTTGAGGGGTGCCAAAGTTATTAATGCATTAACTGGTGTCATAAATGCATACTTCTAGTGTTATTTTGTCGCATTTTCATGTTTAATACAGGTGAGTTGTAAAGGTTTAAACTTTTATATCAAATGAGTTTGGCTCTTATTTCCTCATCCTTGCAAAACCGCAACCACATTAACCCATTTCTTAATATTAAAGGGATATTTAATATTAAGTCATATTTTCATTTTTCACCCATAAATGAAAATACTGTCATAATTTATTCACCCTCATGTCGTTCCAGACCTGTGTGACTTTCCTTTTTCAGGGGAACATAAAATTTCATTTCACAATTTCACAAAAAAACATTTTATTTTTCATACAGTGGAACCTAAACCGTTTCCAAAATTCTTCACAGTTCTGGACTGACATTAGTGTGAGTAAATGATAATAGAATGATCATTTTTGGGTGAACTATCCCTTTAATTACTCATATTGTGCATATTGTATTGTGTGTGTGCATGTCAAATGTCAGGTCCATTATCTGTGCTGTAACTCGTATAAGTGGCTGAACATGTACCCTTTTATCAAATGTCCTTTCACTTTTTATGAAGCACAGAAAAAAATAGTCTGCAGTGTGTGGTTAGATTGAGGCAATTATCTGTTCTCTTGTAAAGGAATTGAGCCTAATTTATGAATGGTACAGAAGAGATATATATCATCTGTTCATCCAATCAATCAATTTCAATCCATTTGTAAGTCACTTGACTGCATAAAGACAAGATTGAGGCATGGACAAATGTTATGGTCTATTGAAATCGAAAACAGATTGCCACTTCAAGTATTGATAGTAAAAACCATGCAGCTGTTATATCCAACTCATTCAAATGAGCCGTCCAAATTTACTTCTCATTCGCAAAATGATTGTAAGTGAGCTGAGATGGCACATTAATTTGAACCCCAGCTCACAGCTCAGCACTGATGCCCTGGAATCTCTGGTCCTCTTCTGTTTAAAAAAAAAGTAGAATAAGCACAGTGAGCTCAGGAGGAACCATCATTATAATGAAAATTTCACTTTCATTATCTCTCTTTCAACACACACACATTTGCACACACAACACCACCCGCCTTGTCAGATTCCTGTTCTCTCACATTTTTGCTGCAGCTGTACATATTTTCATAAACTACTTCATACACATCTTCTGACAGCTGTTTTCAGGCACCTTGTAAGTCTGTATCTTAGAACTAAAAATGCAAATTTATTTCTGTGGCATTCTTTTTATCTGACGCTGTCCCATTCGTCTGTGTTTTGACAGCCCGTGCTGCTAGATTTACTGAATGCTCCCTTAGTAGAGCTTGGAGGAATAAAGCAATTAAAGAGAGCGAGTAGGGAATGGGGGAGAAAGAGAGAGAGAGAGATGAGAGGAAAGTGGATGATGAGGGAAAACTCAGACTGCAATAAAAGAGTGAATTTTGCCTTTTAAGTATTGGCAATAACATGCAAAAATAACTGATATTTGTCCTTGCAAGTTATATTGTGTCTAATAGCATTAATAATAACAACTGGTCTCAATATCACATCCTCACCACATATTACTTAAGTTTCAGAAATATTCTGTCTCAGTCCCTGTGCAAGTTTGTACTTTGTATGGTCACAGTAGATTTTGTGTATTGCCATTTTAAATATAAAGTACCATTTAAAAGTTTGTGGTTGGTAAGATATTTGGTAAGATATAAATGTTTTTGAAAAAATCTCTTATGCACACCAAGGCTACATTAATTTGATTATAAAATACAGTAAATACAGTAATATTGTGAAATGTTACAATTCAAAATAACCTTTTTTTCAATTTTAGTATTTCATAAATGTAATTTATTCCTGTAAATATTCAAAGCTGAATTTTCAGCAGCCATTACTCCAGTCTTCAGTGTCACATTATTCTTCAGAAATCATTAATATGCTCAAGAAACATTTCTTATTATTATCAATGTTGAAAACAGTTGTGCAGCTTAATATAAAAATAACAGAATTTATTTGAAGTAGAAATCCTTTGTAACATTATAAATATCTTAACTGTCATATTTGATAAATGTGTCCATGCTGAGTAAATGTATATATGTAAATGTATATATAGTAAATGTATGTAATATATTTATGGAGTTTGTCTGACTCACAGGCTCCAGATGTGTCTCTGGTTCCGCTGTATCAGAGGCTGGTTCTAAAGAGTGTGTCCTCCTTGAATCTCTCTATGGAACTAACCCTGCGTGAGCCCTTTGGATTGTGTGATTATGACGGGGATGAACTGTTTACAACCTCAAAGGTAAACAGGTTAAGTATAGTTGCTGTTTGTTTACCAGTAATGGCAAGTGTAACTGCATTGTAGTGGGAGTCATTAATTATTGCTTCCAAAAGCAAAATAAAAACCTTAAAATGGCATTTATTTTATTTTATCCTATTGTTGCACATCTATGCATGCAAGTGTGCAGGTAAGATTTGAATGCTTTCCATTATTTGACCCGTGCATCTGAAGTTTTGGTCTTCCAGGCGGAGTCTAATAGTTCTTCTCTTTCTGTAGAGTCTGGTGCTGACAGTCGGAGCTCAGAAAGAGCTGTGGGTGCGTTTCAACCCCATGTATCGACAGGATCGTCTCACCCGTGTGGTTGAGGACGTGCTGGAGTTCTGCTACCATGGCCACCCTCAGCAGGATCAGGTGGTGCTGAGGGGTGAGGTTCACTTCCCTAATCTCAAGTTCTCCAGCACCACATTGGACTTTGGCTGCATTCTCAACAACACAAAATCCCGTCTCAAGCTCACCATGACCAACTGCAGCCCACTCTGTGTTTCCTACCGTTGGGCCTTCCTGGTAGACCGAAAGCAATGCCATATTGGGTAGGAACAACACAAACATGAGTATCAAATAATAAATCTAAACTTAAAACCAAAATTGAAATATCTGCCATTTTTTACTCTCCCTCATGAACCACAAGAGAGGATATTTTGAAGAATGTTTGAAGTACAGTTTATGTCCATAAAATGTGATTTGTAGTCCTTTGGCATTAACTAAAATGGTTAGGAGCACAGGGACACCTCTCCAAAGAATGAATTTGGCTGTGCTGTGCTTTAATTCCAAGCCGGTGCATTTTAATGTAGTCCACTGCAGAAACAGGGATAGACTGTATGGACTTAAGCTGATATTTAGCAATTCAGAGGCTGCATAAGCGAATTCTTGAGAGAAATGTTCAAGGAGTATTGATTTTCTGTTGACAAAAAAACAACAACATAAAATAAATAAATAAATTGGAGGGAATTAAACAAAAAGCCTCTAAAGATTAAGCAATCGATGCTTTATTTCAGCACTCAGATGTTAAAGACAGACAGATGTCCAGTGAAGCCTTCCAAGCCCTGAGAGGAAATGCAATAACTTGCTATAACTGAATAAACGGGTGATGATGTATGACAGACTGATGCAGCTGACAGCTCACACTTTGCTGATAGGAGTGAATAGTGGAGAAGCATGTGATTAAATAATGGGTCATCAGCATTTACAGTCTCTGAGGTGTTCAAATGGAGCAACTTAGAATAGCTGTCAAACATTTGATCTCTGTGTTTAAAACAGAGAATTCAGTGCCCTATAGTGGAACCATTGTAGAAACTGAGTTAGTCTTTAGAGTCGAACCAGTGTTTAATTTCAATTAAAATGAAAATATTTAAATAAAGTGTTAGTCGTTATAGTCATAGTTTTTGTCTTTTAATGAAGATATAATTTAAATTAAGTCATGTTCTGTAATTATAGATGTAATTTTAATCCATTTTACTCTGACTAAAATACCATTAAATTTTAGTAAAGAAAAGATTTTTTAGAAAAGTAAAAAAGGTCCTCCCCTAAACCTAGCAATCAGTGGGGCATAAGCAGATCACTCGAAAACAAATTAATGAGCTACAAATTCACACAAATTATCCACCAATTCTCCAAAATGTAAAACAGTTTGGATGACTTGTGCATTATCCGTTATTTTGTACAGATACGGGTGTAATATTATATTTGTATGTTGTATGTACAGTATTTATCTGATTAATCTCAAATTATAGTATGCGTTAGGTCGAATTAATTCAATTTACCAGTTATACTTCACTGTTCAGATTCAGCTGTACAAGCGGGACAATTCTTGACATTGTTGTGTCATTGTATGATTATATTATTTGAAATAAGCCAATAATAAAAAACATAGTAGTGAATTGTTAATATCTTGCGGTAACATTTTTTTCTCATTGTATTTTTGCTATATTTTAATTAACATTTAATTATCGCAACAATGTGCGTTTTTCATCTCGTCTTATAGGTTTGTATATTTAACACACTTCCAGCTTTACACACTCGTGGTCTCCTGGTTGGAAAATAAAATAGTTTACACAACGTTTCATTTTAAATCTCAGCTGTTGATAGCTTTGGGTTGAGTTTTTATAGTTTTAAACTGTTGTAGTGGCTGCCATGTCCTGCGTCGGATTAATCGATATATCCTCTGTGGGGCTGCAGTGCAAGCCAGTGAAGATTAATCACTTTCCACACTACTATTCGCTTCCCACCTCGT
Organism: Rutilus rutilus; assembly: GCF_951802725.1. Lineage (NCBI taxonomy): Eukaryota > Metazoa > Chordata > Actinopteri > Cypriniformes > Leuciscidae > Rutilus > Rutilus rutilus. The sequence continues at coordinate 37,610,004 of NC_140213.1, forward strand.
GCATGATCCAATAAGACTATGACCTTTCCTATCATTATCGCAGGGTTTTTAGCATGCATTGTCCAGCCTGCTAATTAAAAGCCTATCAGTAATTAAACCAAGAGCAAAGCCTCTATTATTGGACCACTTGGTTGATCCATTCGGGCTCCTGGCACATGGCGGATTTCTTGCTGATGGACAGTTTCTTGTGGTGTCTGTGGCTGATATAAGACTGATTACTTTTTTCCTTCTTTTCTGGTAGGTTTTTTAACGAGACGAGCCAAGGGACTGAAGGAGACGCTGGGGGGGAAAGAAAGGAGAGTGGGGAGGCACAGAGGGAGCTGTTAGAGCAGAGAGAAGCTGACGGCAAGATGGACCCAAACAGGTCTGAGAACAGCTTCTGTGTGATACTAGAGGCTGACAACTCCCTGAAGCCTCTCCGATAATAAGCAGGAATTATGAGGATACATATAAAGGGGGATGTTTACCCGAATCTCATCATGTTAGCAGACCTTTGAGTATTACCTCAGCTCCTCTCTGGTTCTCCAAGTTGATAATGAGAGAACGAAGCGTAGCCTCCTACAGAATCATTAGATTGCTCAAGAGCACCCATCACGTACGCACTCATATCGAGAAGGGTAGGTAAAAGTGAGGCGCTATCTGTGCGTTTGTTTAGCGTAGCGAGTGTTTCTGGCAGCGCATGTCTCTTGAGAGACTTAAGCCTTTGAGAACACCTGCACCAGACTTCTCTTCACTGCGTTGGTATCTGAAACGCTCTCAGCACTGTCATTTGTTCTATGTCCTCAACCTGGTTCTAGAGATGTTGTTGAACACGCACACATTTTAAAACAAATACCATTCAAGCACAAAAGTTGTACATTTTCAGATGGATTTTAGAAGGATTTTTTTCTTCTAGATATGACTGGTGGTTTTAATTTCCAGGGGTCCTGTGGAGCTTATTCATTATCTGTACTAAGCAATCGCCTCCTGGTTTATCAAAAAAAAATGAAGTTACATCTTTTGATTAACAGTGCCCCCTGCTGACTCCATTTATAATGACACCCACTGTCCCAGCCTGCTCAGCTTCAATACAACCTTCCATCTGAATAGTTTTTACAAGATTTTTGATTTGCTTTATTTCTGAAAGCAAAATATTATGACGCATTGATTCCATCAACACTTATTCTGAATGAGGCACTTAGTCTGTTCTTTTCCCTTTCTTCAGAGCCTGAGATTTTCTGTGTTAACTTTTCTTCTGATAAATTACACCTGTTAAATTATTTAATGCTTTCTGTAATTAACGGCCATCTTGACTCCATTTAGTTTCCGCCTGACCCTTAAGGCGGAACAAGAACGTGAAGTTAGAGAGATGGAGATCGAATGATTGGTGAAAACCACTAATAATGTGTCATTGTTTATATTTTTGCAGGGAGACTGATGTAATCATGCCTCAATTGGAAGAGGATGAATTGCATCATGGTAGTGGACAAGAGCAGAATAGGACCTACTCAACACGGCCAGTGAGCACAGAGCTCAAACCCATCAATCTCACAGCCAATGGGCATCCAAGTGTGAGTGTGAAAGAGGTCCGTATAACCTTGCGTTCGTCCCAATATGTTGATATATTCTCTAAAAGTATTATACATTTTGAAGCTGCTCTTTTTCATTCTCATCTATTTCATAGGTGTTTGATATCTCCTCACTGTATGGGGAACTACAGCCTGGTGACACCAAGCTGGTGACCTTCTCATTTCTTGGTCACGCTGACATCAGCACGCATGTGTTGGCATTGTGTGTGGTGGAAGGAGGGCCCACCTATGAGATCACACTCAAGGGTCAGGCTTCTTTTGTTTCGTATACATTGGACACAAATGACATTGACTTTGGTTTACAGGTAACTTCACACTTTCAATAAAATAGCAATATGATTAATTCAGCATCAATCTGTATAGATGAAAGGGTTTTGTTCTGTTTTTCCCCCCTATAATCATAGTTGTTTGACCATGTAGCTGAAACAGAGCTCATTTTGAAGAACACAGGGAAAGTCGGATTTGATTTCTCTTCTCTAACTGGAGAACCAGGAGTCTTTCTTGAGCAACTGTTACCTGGTCAGCCTCTCATCATTCCCAGCAAGGTGAGATGTTCATGTTTTAAAACACTGATTACTTTTCTTCCCATCAAATTTGTGGCCCAAGTGCATCATGTGTCATTGGTTGTGTTTCTTCTGAAGGGTCACCTAGAGCCGAATGCAGAAATGAGGCTCAGTGTATACTACCTTCCAGGAATTCCAGAAGTCTTTCACAAGACCTTTCATTTGCAAGTGGCCTTTTATGAGACTGAAGTCATTACTGTAAGAGGAGAGGGTATTTTCCCTCGACTGTGTCTGGACCTTCCTAGAGACCTGAGTAAGTTGCTGTCGGTCATACACTTCCTTTCAAAAGTTTGGGGTCAGTAAGATTTTTATTTTTAAAGGAAATTAATACTTTTTATTTTATTTTTATATATTTTATTGATTTTACACAAACAACTAACTAACAAGCCCAGCTATTACCAACATACAAAACGGGGGGAAATTATTCACACACACAAATTGCACATCACATATTACATCACATAACCTACATTATTGTTTACAACGAAACACATACTAAAAAAAAAAAAAAGAAAAGGAAATTTCAAAAGAATTTATGACTTATTGGTGAAGACAAAATGTGGTCTCCCATCCTGTAGCAAACCAGCAAGATCACCAGGAAGGTGATCAAGAAAAGGTTGCCAAACATTATAAAACAAGTTGGTATTGCCCCTAAATATGGCACTGAGGCGTTCCAGAGGAAAAACCTTAAATATTTCTCTGTACCACTGTGTGACCGAGGGAGGTTTTTCCTCAATCCACTGGAACAGAACACAACGCCTTGCTAGAAGTAAGAGTTTACCCATTAATAACAGTTGTCCTGCAGATAAAGAGAGCTGCTCTAAATGTATATTCAGAAGGAACAAGACTGGTTCTGATTTAACTGTTTTGTAAAAAATTAAACTTAGGTATTGGAGGAATATTTCTCATGAGCTGAGTATTAAGGGACATTGCCAAATACAATGATAGTAGGTCCCTACTTCTTTCTTACACTTCCTACAGAGGGGAGAGACTTGGGGGTTAATCTTGTTTAGAAAATGAGGAGTGCGCTGCAATCTATGCAATATCCTGTACTGACTCTCTCTAAGTCTATTACACATAAACAGTTTCTTAACAGATTCAAATGCATCTGACCAGGTATCAGTATCAAGATCAACCTCCAAATCCTTTTCCCATGACTCCCTGCTTTTGTTAACATTGGCACAGTTAAGAGAGTACAGTTTTTCATAAAAGAGTGAAATAAATTTTCTGTTATTGGAAGCAATTGAATTAAAAGTAAGGAGGAGGCCATCAATTGGACTCTCTATTGATTGGTCTGTTGAAAGTACAAGATTGGACTGTACAAAATGTCTAACCTGAAGAAAACCAAAAAAGTGGCTGTGTGGTATTTGGTATAGTATTTATTCTGAAGTTGTGAAAATGACATAAAATTACTGTTTTCAAATAAATTACCCACAAATCTTAGCCCCTTTGAGTACCAAAAATTGAAAATAGGAAATTAATACTTTTATTTTGGAAAGATACATTAAATTGATCACATAAATTGATCAAATAAATGTTGTTCTTCTAAACTTTTCAACTTTTTAGAATCCTAAAAAAGTATCATAGTTTCCACAAAAAGATTATCAGCACAATATTTTCAACATTGACAACAATAAGAAATGTTTCTTAAGCACCAAATCAGCATATTAGGATGATTTCTAAAGGATCATGTGACACTGAAGACTGAAGTAATGATGCTGAAAATTCAGCTTTGCCGTCACAAGAATAAATAGAATTTAAATAATATAAAAATAGATAACAGTTTTACTGTGTTTTTGATCAAATAAATACAGCATTGGTGAGCATAAGAGACTTAAAAGATAAATTACAAAAGCATAAAAAAAAAAATCGTACTGACCCCAAACTTCTGGTAGTACACTTAAGCCCCTTTCACACAGCGCATTGAACCCGGGAAATTGCCGGGAAATTGCCGGCAAATTGCCGGAACGCCTTCTGTGTGAACGCAAACATGACCCGGGTTTAATGCCGGGATCGATGCCGGGTTGGGGACCTAGTAACATTGCCGTGTTCAGTCCCGGAACGCGCACTGTGTGAACAAAAGCCGTAATAATGCCGTGTCGTAGTGATGACGCTGAAGCCGGGATCGTTCGCCAGCTGTGAAACGGTACGAAATGCGCAATTTTATGATCGAATCAAAGAAATAAATGCACAAGCGTGGTTTCGCAGCTCATAAGCAAACTAAAGACGCTGCTGAGACATTACAAGTCACATCGATGTCACGTGTCTTTCCGGGACATACACGGGTTGTGTGTGAACGCGCTCTCTGATTCCGGAAAATCACTGGCAGTGTGAATGAACCAAAATCAAATGAACCCGGGTCAAATCCCGGGTCACTTTATCCGTGTATTTTCCGGAATCTCTGTGTGAAAGGGGCTGTAGAGATCTGAACAAACCTTTAACCAACACAAAGAATTCAAACAGCTCAAATTGTGTGGCTTGTTGAGGACAAGTGTGCTCTCAGGAAAGGTTCACACAAAATGTGTTATTGGCCAAGTCAGGCACCACGTCTTCATATGATCTAATTAATCAAACCTTATAAATTAATTAGCCATTCTGAGGCCAACAGAGCATCACAAAATTGTCGGACACATTGCGAATTTCTGACAGGATGTTTTAAATTCCTGAATATGGTCCAACTTTCACTCTCATCAAATACAATTGAAAGGAGGCCAGCCCTGCGTCCTGGCTCGCCTAATCTTTAATCAAACACAGTCGCACCATGCCAGCTTGCAGACTGACATAATGGTCTTGACCTTGGACTCTGCGCTAGAACTGTTCAAACCCTTTTTTTTGCCTGATATGCAGTCAGCCAGAAGGAATGCTATTTATCTTAGAAACAAGCAGTTTTTCTCTCAATGGGAACTGAGGTCTTGTGGTTATAGAGCAAATAGTACAACTATTATTGCGGAAGAAGTGCTGTGTTGCTCTCTGATTACCTATTGATCGGATTCTTTGTTTTACTAACACAGGCAGTTTGTACTAAATAGAGAAGAAACTTTGTTGCTCAAGAGATATTTTTACATCATAAGGTCAATACTTCGACATGAAGTCAAACTATAAGGCCTATAATAAGAGATTGTTGAATTTGTAATAGCAATTCATAAGATGATTTGATTTTGAACTAAACCATTTGAATGTTTTACTGTTGCTTTTTCTTTAAAGGTGCCTAAATCATAGGCACTAATGATTGACTGTACTAAATCATAAAAATACCTTGATATGTTTGCAGAGATTTAGGAAACATGCTTGCTCAAACACTTGTTTCTCTGAAAAACGTCTCAGGTTACGACTGTAACCTATGTGTCCGAGACACTGTGTCCGAGACACTGCGTCGAATGACGCTTTGGGAAACGCCTCAGGCGTGACAGGTGTCTGAAATCACTGTCAAATTACGGCAATCACATTGACCGGCGACAGCCCATGAATCATTAAAGGGATACTCCACTTTAAAATGAAAATTCTGTCATCATATACTTACCCTCATGTTGTTTCAATCCTTCTATGAATATTTTTTCCTACTATGGAAGTCAATGAGACCAGAAACTGTCTGGTTACTGACATTCTTCTAAATATCTTCCTTTCTGTTCAGCAGAAGAAAGAAATTCATACAGGTTTGAAACAACATGAGGGTGAGTATATGATGACAGAATTTTCATTTTAAAGTGGAGTATCCCTTTAACGTGAATGATTAACGTGCGACCTGCAAGAATAAAAGGGCGCCTTGCAAACATGACAATCACCTTATCGTCTGAAGGGACTGTTTGGTAGGCAGGCCCCGAGGCATGGCAAGGAGGCGCAGTGTCTTGTTCCGTGTTTCTCAGAGAACATAGGTTACAGTCGTAACCTGAGACGTTCCCTTTCGAAAGGGAACTCGCACTGCGTCGAATGACGCTTTGGGGAACGATATACCCATGCCGCCATGCTAAGGGGAGTGCATGCCAGGTGGCAGTGACAACTGTCAGAACCAGCAAATTCAAATGAAACGCTAGAACCACTCACCCTCAGGTCACACTGGTCTGTCAGTGACAGCATTCCCTACGGTCATAGCCCAAGCTATAAGCCTCGCAGGAAACCCTTCATAAACATGGTTAAATGAAAGGCCTACCTGGGCCTGCTCAGGGCCTGGAACCACAGCTTCCAGTTAGAAGGGGTCCCTTCTAGGGAATGTGGCTAGGGAACCCGAAGGAACCCCAGCCAATCACTATTCAGGGGAACGCACTCACCCCGAAATGCCACCAGGACGGCCTGACCTGGCGTCAGTACATAGATACCTAGTCTGGCCACTTCCTGTCTGTCCGAAGACAGAGCCTCTGGACACTTGCCTTAGGTAAGGCATCCAACCCGAGGGACTGCGAAGCTGGCAGTAAACCACTCGGCCCGGATCTCAGAGACGGGATATCCTGGAGAGTATGACTCAGCATTAGTGCTTTCCAACCCTTGTTAGCGAGGGGCAATGCTCTGGTTTCAAGGGAGCGTACTTCGACTAAAAAGAAGTGAAGGCTAGAACTTTCTGTTCGACCCGAGCCATAGTGGTGCGAGTTAGGATAATACAGAACTGAAAGTGACTTCACTCAGACCTACCCTGTATCACAGGGGAATACTCCCACCTCACCCTGAGGTTTACCAGGGTGCGGGCCTGCCAGCAGCTCTAGGGGTAACAGAAAATGTGAGATTTTTTTCTCGCAAGACAGCCTAACCCTGCCAATAAAGACATATTGTGCCGGGGAGGCCTTATTGAGGCCTAACCCAGGATCTTTGTAAACCATGCCTCTGCACCACACTGCATTACTCTTGTTGCCCCAGAATGCAGAGAAGGGGGCGGGCCTTGGCCTAACGACTCCCATGGGAGGAAGCTGTCATACAGGGATGCTAGAAACCTACATTCACAAAGTGAAGGGTCAGAGGCAGAAATGCTTAAGCAGAAGCACCTCCACTATCCCTGGCACAGCCTAGGCCAGCTATAGAGGCGGCCCTGGTGAGGGCCAGCCTACAAGTATAGATCTACCTGAGGGCTCGGAGGAGCCATAGCCCTACTAGAAAAATAGTTATTATATTTCATGCAAAGGGGCTGCAGAATCACTCAGTCTACTGAAAACCCAAACAGAGCTCAAGGGGGCGATGTACGAAAGAAGTCCAACGGACCCGTGGACCGGACATAAGATCTATCTGAAGCTCTAGCGTCAGTCAAAACTCAAGTAAAAAAACCTATGAGAGAAAGACCAACTACTCTACCCTGAGGTGGCTAACAGCCCAAGGGCTAACACAGTTTCACAACACAAGAGAAGCCCATACAGCTGGTGCTTCTTCCTATCGTTCTAGTCACCTAAAGGGGAACTTCAGGGCCCTTAATAATCCAAAATTTACCTTACCTTATGACATTGACATGACCCCATAGCTCTATACAGGGAACGAGGTCTGTAGAGAGATACTTTTTAGTATTTATTTTTCACAAAAATTACTCTTAAGAAGACCAGTCAGCTCACCTGCGGCGTTCGGAGTGAAGACTCGCCAGATAGTTCCTTATGAACCTGGGGTCCATCACTTTACATGCCTGAAAGAGGCGCTCTCACTAACCAAGCCTAGGCGGGCCATCAGAACATCGTTCTCATCATAGGCCCCGCCTCAGGCCTGATGTAATGAACGCCTGGGGAGTCGGAAACAGAGGAGAGGGCAGATTTCGTGACCCTTTGAGGAGGTTATGCCTCACCAACGCTGTCGTTTGTTCTGTTCGCAAACGTCTCGTCAATAGGCGGCATCGACACATACCCACATCTCCGATCCCCTCGACATCAGCGAAACTAGCCCACTGATGTCGGTGGATACGGGCAGAGTATGGGTTCTTCCATGCCCTCTCAACCTCAGTATGGAGGTCGGGAAGAAATGGAAGGCTCACCTGAGATGGTGGTCTATGGCCGGGGAGAAAGCGATCGTCGAGCCTGTCGCGAGCGGTTTCTCCCCTAGCGTGTTGCCATGGCAGCTGCAGACTGCCGGCGGCGCGCTCCATTACATCCACCAGCTCTGCGTACATGGGACAGGGTGGCTGAGGGGGTTCAGGATCTACCTGATTATCAACCTCCTCAGCCATCTCCTGTTCGTCCAGAAGAGCAGTAGCTCACCCTCGTCAGTCGTCGGATCATCTGAGAGGTTTACAGCCCTCTCAAGGTGATCGACGAGCTCGATCTGGGAGCCCCATCTGGGAGCCCCATGATGCAAGTCGCCGCTCTGCCTCGGCACGAGCGGGACCTGAACCACGAGGACCAGATGCTGAACCCTCTTCACTCGAGAAGAGAGTCAGATGAGAGCGGAGCGTTTTTAAAGAAAAATGCTCACAGTTTGCACAGAGGGCTCCCTCGAGAACCTCCCGTGCGTGCTCTTCTCCCAGGCAGAAAACGCACAGTTCATGTGTGTCACCCGGCGTCAAAAACCTTGGACACGGGTCGGCACACTTCCGAAAGCAATCGGCCTTCGCTGTACGTTTCATAATTTTTTATTTCTCACCGTATTCTTTGAAGCGTTCAAACAGACAGTCCCTGAAGACGATAAGATGATAGTCATGTTTGCAAGGCGCCCTTTTATACTTGCAGGTCGCACGTTAATCATTCACGTTAATGATTCACGGGCTGTCGCCGGTCAATGTGATTGGCGTGATTTGATAGTGATTTCAGACACCTGTCACGCCTGAGGCGTTCCCCAAAACGTCATTCGACGCAGTGCGAGTTCCCTTTCGAAAGGGAACAGTGCTACAGCCAGTTAATCTACCTGACCTAAAAGCCGGTATTATCCATATTCTACCTGACCTAGCAGATTCTACCTGACCTAAAAAGCCTCTGTAATATCCATTTAAAAAGATCTAAGACCTGAGACGCATCAAAAAGCAGATAAATCAACACATCAACTTACAGTGTAAGGCTCGTCACCTTCCATTGTCACTCGTGCTCGTTCCTGTTGCGTGTCCTCAATCTGGCAAGTGCCAAGTTTGAGGAAGAGAGAGAAACAACTCTCTAAACAAAATTGGTAATAGGTAATAGGTCAATTATGTGTGAAAGCAAATCAGCATTTGCATTACCTATCTTTGAAATTCCTGCAAACATTGTGCATCCTGTACAAATTGACAAAATTACAGACATCCAAAGTAATACATTTGTGTACACACATGTTCTGAAATGAAATCTCATTTGAATAGGGCTTTCGGAAGAGGCTATGAAACCTTATTAAGGTGTTTTCTGTTCTCTGGCTAGATGCAGAGATATATGGTTCTTTGCTAGAGGAGGCAAAAGACTCGGTGGAGAATGAGAAATTAAGGGAAGGGGTGTTGAGCAGGCCTGTCACAGTAAAGGAGGAGATGCCACCTGAAGACGACTACATTCCCACTGTGAGTGTCTGTGATAATTGGATATTCCTCTTCCTAGTTTACCCATAAATTACTTGTGTAATCCGTTAAACTCCTGTGAGAATAGCCATCATTACAACTTTGTATGTCAATATTTGTGTGTGGTACTATAAATAGTGTCCTTATACGTGTGCCGTAGTATGACGCCCTGCTGCAGATGGAGTTAGAACGACTCCTTGTGAAGGAAAATGCCATGGCTGTTCAGAAACAGCACCAAGTCACTGATCTAAGAGCAACTGGGTCCCCGAACAACTGGCTCAAGAAGCTGTGCAAGTAAGTATATTCATGTAGAAACCTTTCATTTTTTACAAGCGATCAATGCGTGTGTCTGATAGACCTTCTCTTTAGGTTAATCTTGCCTGAGTACACACTGGACTTTGGGTATGTCATCAATGGCAGCATCGTGACCCACATTGCCAAAATAACCAACACTTGTCCAGTGGCTGTATCTTTCAGAGCTGACAAGAGCTCATTGGCAGGCACAGGTTTGTCCAAACCGCAGAATGTTCAATAGATTTAAAATAGCCAGAGATTATTGTTATGGACATCATCCATTTCAGCGAAACAGATGTTTGAGTAGGTGTCAATCTTTGTGATGTGTTTAGATTGTTCATGAAGCTTGTGGCTTGATTAAAATTGAGCTTTTTCTATGAGTGTTATTATTCCAGTATGTTAGTATCGGCAAAGCCTAAAACAGAATTGTTCATTATAGCTTTATTGAGGATCCACTGCATTAATATTCATTCTTTTTTTTTTCTCACAGGGTTTAGTACAGAATTGGACAGGGTGCAGAATTTGCCCTTCTGTGAGACAGAGACGTTTGAAGTGAAGTTTGATACCCGTGAGGCCAATCTGGGAAAGATCAATGCAGTTATGCCCATACAGGTTTGATGAAAGCAACATTAAATATCTGAGACAAGCAAAGAAGTACAGGATGAAGATAAAATATTGACTTTTCATGCCTTTTGAGATTACAAACATTCACCATCATAAACAGTCACTCATACAGACTTGTGCAAACATAAATGTTATGACAAAATTAATAAGAAATATTAATTTTCATTTAACAAATGGAAGCAAAATTGTGACATCTTAAAATTTGTACAAAAATGTATTCAACTTCTCACGCATTATTATGCTGATAATATAATTAGCTACAATTTATTAGTGAATTTGATCAATTTTGCATATTGTTTGTACAGTACACACCGCTATGTTTATTGTACATTATAGCCCCTTTGTTGATTTTCTCTGTCACTAAATCCTGTGTGTTTGACAGGTGACTAAGGGACCCCAAGTGCAGGTGTGTTTATGTGCAGAGGTCACCATGCCCTCCCTCACAGTGTCAACAGACACACTGCAGTTCGACACCATCCAGTGTGGCCTGTGCCAGGTGATCACGGTCCAGCTGTACAATGATGGGCCAGTGCCCTGTGAGTGGAGTATCAGACAGGAGGAACGGCCAAAGAAGGTACAAGCCTTTTACACTACAAGCAAATTTTTTTTCTTTTGAATAATATGCACTATTTATTCACAGAATAAATATGATCATGTATTGAAAAAGTAAATAGAGTCCGTTTTGATTTAATGTTGGGTCTGAGGTTCATTTCCATCACTATTAGCTGGTTTAGTAATGAATTATATATATCTACTGGATATTAAAGCATGTTGGCCGTAGGGCTGAGATTCATTTGTCTTTATGGCATGTTTGCTGCTTCTAGTTTTAGATCAGGCTGCAGTATGAGGTTTACTTCAGTGCTCTTACCATTTGTTGTTATAATGTTTTTTCCTCCTTGTTGTGATTAAATAAGTGGAAATTTATCCCAGATGTTTTGTTTTCTGTTTTGGTTTTGTGATTAGATTGACAAGCACATCCCTCTGTACCTCAGACGGCAGGCTCTGCTGAAACAGCGACCTCCTCCTGTTGTCTTTGAGTTATTGCCCTCCGATGGCACACTCTCTCCTGGTGACAGAACCAACATGCAGGTCAAATTCAGCCCAGCAGAGGGGGTAAAGTCAACCACAGACACTAGATACTGTATGATTACCCAATTATTCGGTTTTCATGTACACTACTGGTCAAAATTTTGGGAACAGTAAGATTTTTTTGTACAGATATTGATATACATTTATTCAGCAAGGGTGCTATAAATTGATCAAAAGTTACAGTGAAGCAAAATGTTATAAGAATAATGTTAGAATGTTACAAAAGATTTCAAATTGATGCTTTTCTTTAGAAATTTCTATTCATAAAAGTTTCCACAAATATATTAAGCAGCACAACTGGTTTCAACATGGATAACAACAAGAAATTTTTCTGAAGGATCATGTGACACTGAAGACTGGAGTAATGGCTGTCTGAAAATTTAGCTTGGCAATCACAGGGAAAAAAATTACAATTAAAATAACAAACAGTTGTTTTAAATTATATCAATATTTCACAGCATTGCTGTTTTTTTTACTGTATTTTTGATCAAATAAACACAGCCTTGGTGATCATTTTTCAAAAACATAAAAAAATCATATCAACCCTTAACTGTTGAACAGTAGTATAAATAGTGATGAATGGGACTTTCTAATGCTCTCTTCAGTTTAAGATTCAATCTAGCTACATTTTAGCCGAAAACACTTTATATTTTATATTTAAAATACTTAAAAGTGACAAAGAACATTATCATATTTTTTACACAAACCAGTTTACCATGTTGAATTTTATTCCATAAATCAGAATGAAGGCACCTCTACTGAGTGCCGTAATATCATGACTTAGTTATGAATAATTCCAATATATTGTTGTGTTACCTGCAGTCGATATGCAGGCCAGCTGTATGTTTTTATTTATAAGCTTGATTGCTTCCTCTTTTCTTATGTGTTCCCTTCAGAGGACGTACAGTCAGAGACTAGTGATAACAGTGGCTCAGAGCACTCAGAAGATCCTGCTGTTGGCCCAAGGACAAGGAGAAGAGCCTCAGCTGGAGTTTTCCTCCTCAGAACTAGATATGGCGTCCATCCTACCCTATAGTGGAGGAAAGGTTGCTGAAGTGATTGTCCGCAACCCTTGCCCGTTCCCTGTTGAGTTTTACTCCCTGGACTTCGACAAACAGTACCTAGAAGAGGAAGAGGTGAGCTTAATTGGTTCCAAATGGGATATTTGTCAGGATATATATTTTTAGATGTCTTTATCTCAATATTTCTGTAAAAAAATCCAGTTCAGTCATGAAAATTTAGAGGGTGTAGGCTGATTGGTCCTTTAAATGCAGTCTGCAAGCAATCACATTATTACCACATGGCACAAGCTGATTGGCCTCTGCTGATCCTGCAGCCAAATGAGATTGCTTGCTCAGCATTAAAATAGTCTGATTCATTGTTTGCTGTGTTTGCATTGTTTGTTTCCTCTGAAATCCTCCACCTGTCCAGATCTGCTACGAGATTTATGTCTATTTATGCAGCAGCATATCTTACATGATCACAGAAGCGTCTGTGTATCTATTAGTAGTAGCAAGTCCATACTTGTTCCGCAGCAGCAGCAATAATCAACAGCAGCAGCAGCGTAAAATATAAGACCAAATAAATTAATATTGGCATATTCAATAACATGCTAAAACTATTCAGAGAGTTGTCGTGATTTAAATATTTATATTAAAAGTAATGTGATGACATACTGTCAATATGAATATTTCTACATGAACATTTAGAATATGAAAAAAGAATTGTATACATTTTTCCAAGAATACAATATCTGAGCTATGTTATTAATTGTTTCATTTATATATGAGATTTAAATATTTATATATTTATTTCTCCCAAGGAATCTTATTTCTCAACAATGACTTTAGATTCTCACAGATGTGTTTGGTTTAATGTAGCCCTGGACACTGTCTGGACAATCCCATTATATATTTATTTTATTTTCCCATCGTTTCTTTATGTTCTGCTCCTCAGATTTTGCGGATGATAAAAGGATATGATGCTCAAAATGTGTTACTTCTACCTCCCCGTTCTCCTGGCGAGACTCTGCCCCCAGAACTGTTGGACTACTACAAAGAGTACAGCTCACAAACCAACCAGGGTACTGCATACTGCTGCAGAGATGGTCTATATTAGGGGGTTTTAATCTTTTAAATGTCACCAACTCCCAAATCTGAAATTTAAATGTATTTATTATTTATTTAATAATTTTTTATTTATTTATTTTTACACAATGTCTTTCTAAACCTTTCCATGAACTCAGTTTGAAAACCCCTGGTCTATATGATAATAACTGTACCATAACTGACAATGGAAAGCGAGGAGCCTTACAGTATAAGTTGATCAGCTAATGTATATGCTTGCAATTTTTTTATTGCAGAGGCTTTCTTTTTCTTTTTTTTTTTGCGATCTCTGAACCAGTTCATTTGCTGGCTTCCATCTCTGTGTTTTCTGCCAACTGACTTACTATTCCTAAATACTGCTACCGGTATACCGAAATATTATTGGGTAAATTGGCTGTGGGCGGGATCACACAGACTAGTAGACATCTCGGACATCTGAGTGCATGATCACAGATTTTTCCTTTTGGCATAATTTCAAGTGAATCTAATAGATCTTGCCTGTTTTTAAGAATCTGAGGAAGGTCTTGCAGAAGATGACAAGGAGGAGACAGCTGAACCATCTGAAGGTGGAACACTCAGTGGTAAAGGTATGGTTCAACTGAGGGCAATAGTCATTTAAGTGCATTTGCATTCTTTATGAGATTGGTATTATAATACAGTACATTATTGCAGGCACAAAAATGAGAATACATGTGTCTTCTCCTCAAAGGCCTGACTAAAGACAACATCAGTGCTGAAACTGCAGTGGGGGATCTGGAATACGACCCTGTGTCCAGAGCTATCGCACGTCACATGGGCATTGATCTTTCACCAGAGGGCAAGGCTGCCCTAAATCGCCGGGGCATTGCCATCATTGTGCATGGTGCTCCTCTGTCAGGTAAGATGTCAGGGAAAATTATAAATAATAAAAAAAAAATTTTTTTTTTTTTTCAAGCACAAAATTATCGCATCTCAGCGTGTTTGCTCTGATGTAAATGTAAGCATCTGTGTGCAGGTCAAACAAGGACAGCAGTTACTCTGGCTAAGCACTATGGGGCGGCTTGTCTCAGTGTAGATGAGGTGGTGCAGGAGGCCGTGTCATCAGGGAACAGCTCTGCAGCCCTGAGGGCAAGAGAACTATGTGCCAAGGTTGCTGTGGTGTATTCTCAGAAGGAAGTGGAGGAGGCAGCGACAGATATGATGGCCCCTCCTGGTCAGGGTACTGGTGCTCTTAGTGTTGAAGCAGTTGCCAAACACACGGCAGAGGGCAGCCAGACCTGTGATCCTAAAGTCCCGCCATCTTCTGCCTCAACCCGCAACAAAACAAACATCACAGGGCATTCACAGAAGAATGACAGCTATGGTCCTGCTGCTTCAGTGGTACACACATGTTTTGGTCTTTTCACTTAGTCACATATTATATCACATTAAAGTGAATAAGAAGAAAATAAGAAATAAGAAAATAATAATTAAAGTAATAATTTTTTTGATAAAACATTTTATTTTGATAAAACATTTTTCGAAAAAGATATTGCGATATATACAGTGTATATAGAAAGATATTTATAGTAAAAAATAACAAATAACATTCTGTTCATCAAAGAATTCTGAAAAAATGTCACCATAAAAAAAAAAAAAAAAAACCCAATACAAAATAATACAAAATAAGTAGGACAAATGTTTTCACCATTGGTAATAATAATAAATGTTTCTTGAGCAACAAATCATATCATAGAATTTAATTTCTAAGGATCATGTGACTCTGAATATTGAGCTTTGCCATCACAGGAATAAATAACAATATATACATGCAAAATACATTGAAATAGAAATCAGTTATTTTAAATTGTAACAATCTTTCACAATATTACTGACTTTACTGTTTAAAAAATAAATACAAATAAAATAAATGCAGTGTTGGTGAGGATAAGAGACTTTCCCTACATTAATATAGTAAGATGCTGTAATATGTGGATCTGTTCTGTACTGGATCATGTATGAATGGATATAAATAAAAATGTGTATGTTTGTGTTTGTGCTACAGACAGATGGTCGGGCATCCAGGCATCTGAGTGTCAGTCAGAATGAAGAGCTGGCGCTGATTAACTGCCTCCTGCCTGATGATGTGTTGGTAGAGATCCTGTCAGAAAGACTGCAGGTGAGAGGCTTCTACGTTGTGTGCATTTTATCGTATACCCTATGCCTGGTATCTGATATACGGATGATAGTTTATGTCAATCACAGCATATGTAGACAGCACATAGTGATTTTTGTCTTCCTTGCTCCCATGCCATAGCTTAGCGACTGTCAACGTGGTGTTGTGATTGACGGATTGGAGACACTGTACAGCGGCTCTCTAAGTAACACACTCCAGATAATCCTGAAAGCATTCAACAACCGTCGCCATATTTATGTTATGGACCTCTTTAACAGCTACAGTGCCTTCAAGCTCAGGTGCTCTACACCCTTCTGGCACTAATTCAACATAAGATTTGTTTTTGTTTTTGAAGTACACTGGAAAAATTGTTTACCTTAATCTTATATTCCAAAACGGGGATTCGTCAGCCGAACCCCTTTGACATAAAATATTTATTTGAAGTACTGTACTGTAAGTTAATATTTCAGTAATTTATTAACACTGTCGCATGTTCACGGTTCTCTGATGTCTGTTAATGGTCATATGACATGCGGTTAAACAAATAAAGTATTTAATTTGTAGTAAGTGTTTTAAGTTAGAGTCATAACACTAATATATTTTTACATTTACATTTTTCACTTTTAAATGTTAATCCATCGTCAAATACATTTAATTCAGGATGTATACTGTAAACAAGTCTTTTTAGGTCAATTTTAATTACAGGTTTTACAAAAAAAGTAAATACATTCTAAATTAGAAATGATAGCAAATATTCAAAGAGTTCTTCACACTCAATTTTAATAAATAAAAAACTGCACGTACGACCAAATTGTGTATTACTTTAGTGAACTGGAAAAGTTTGAGCAAGAACAAGTTGAGAGAAGACAACAGGAGCTTGAGAGTTTAAGAGCAGAGGAGATGACACCTAGTGAAGACTCTGATACCAGACCTCGAGAGGAAGACACTCCGCCACCTTCTGAGGACCTACAACAAGAGATGGTTTGTTTAAGAGTAGAATTGACAATATGCTTACCTTCAAAAGACTCTTCGTGTGAAGCCTGAAGATTAAAATTTAAAATCTAACATGAGTAGATGAAATGTATTAAGTATTTGACTTCCAATCAAGATAAAATGTATAATTTCTGTACCACAAGCAGCACCAATTGTAATTGCTGTACAAAAGATTGGCTGGTTAACATGGTCCAGTTATGTTTAAAAATCTAGTTTTTAAATTTTTGCTGTATTTTGTTGTTCTCCATCAACAGTCCAGTGAGAGTGACAGACAACTACTGGCCCGATTCCAACTGTACGAACGGAGCCATACAGAACTCCTACACGTTCTTCAGTTCTGGGACCGAACGCAGAGTCTTTTATTACAGCCCGAAGGCCAAGAGACCAGAGACATGGATTGTCCTCC
Source organism: Rutilus rutilus (assembly GCF_951802725.1). Lineage (NCBI taxonomy): Eukaryota > Metazoa > Chordata > Actinopteri > Cypriniformes > Leuciscidae > Rutilus > Rutilus rutilus. The sequence goes on from NC_140213.1 coordinate 37,627,191, forward strand.
TCCCTCTGCCAAAAAGAGCAAGAAGGAAACAGCTGAGAAGGAAAAGCTGAAGGTGGAGCGTGCAGATATGAAGTCACCAGCTCCTTGTCAGACCCAAGTGTCAACTGATGGTGCCGAAGACTCAGAAAAGATGGTGGTGCCAGAACCCATCCCACACATATGGCTTTTTATGAAAGAGAAGGAAAAACTGAGTGCATTGGAGATCATCAGTAGCATGAAACTACCCTCCCATGAAGAGGTAGAATACTTTAATTTCTCTTTATGTTGGAATGATTTTCTTTGTGCAAAGTTTGTATCCATACTGTATGAACTTGAAGTCATTTTTTAAATCGATTTTCTCACAGGTTTTGGATGGGCTAGGGTTAGGACCTGAAGGTCCACCCATCCCACCACCTATAATATTCTCCATAGTCCCATACCCTAAGATGAGATCAGTGCCCAACACAGAGCTGTCCAGCAGCTGTTTTACCTTTTTGATGCCCATGTCTTGTGATGACATGTTAGAGAAGAAAGAAGCAGACCTGAAATCAGAAGCTGCTCAGGTACTGAAGTCTCGAAGAAACTCTCTTTTACATATCTAAAGCCTTGTCATTTAAATGTAACATTAATTTGAACAAAGAAAAAGACTTGTCTGATCTAAATTAAAAGCAATGTACTTGTCGTCTTGCAGGAAGGCATGGCAATTACTAACACATCTAAACCTGGCCAGATTATACCTTCTGAAGAACCCAACTCAGAATACAACAAAGGGTACAGGAGGTCCTTCACACATGTTAAGCACATTTACAATCACGAATAAATAGAACCATTTCATTCTGAATTCTTGAAATATTTCGTTCTTTTACAGACTCACTAATTTCCGCTGGATTGTACCACCAAATGGAGCAGTTACCCTAAGGATAAGGTTTTACTCTTCTGTTCTTGGAAAATTTGATCAGACTTTCAGCTTTGAGGTGATGGGGACCAAGCGATGTTATCAGCTACACTGTAGAGGAATTTGTGCTTACCCATCTATAAGCAAAGACCCCAAGTGAGTGACATTTCAGTAGGGAAATTAAGTTATCATTGAACTTAGACATGAATGAATTAGCGCCTATGTGTTTATTTAATAGGATTGTGTTTGCACACTGCAAAAAGATCCTGCGGCCTGAGAGTGGACTCCAAAAGACTTACATTATCCAGTCGAAGCTTTATGAGTTTGGACCTCTACTGTGTGGAAAGACCAGGGACAGGTACTGGCATTTAGTGCCAAACTATCCCTTTTGCATTATTGGTTATCTTAACAGTACTTTTCTGTTAAAGCTCTTTGATAATAAATGCTTATCTATATTAGGTCTTTATTAATATAAATGATGTTATCCTGACCCAGGTTTAAAGAAGGAAAATATCCTGAGAACATGGATAAGTTTGTAATTCACAACAATTCTACAATGAAGGCGGAGATCCATTTTTGCTTCAAACATGATACCAAGGCCACCACTTTCCTTCTTGACCCTCCAAATATGACACTGGAACCCAATGAGCGAAAAGTATGCGCATTTATATTTCTTATTGCACAAATTCTTTGTTTGTTTGAGCCAGTGTAAAATATTTTAAATGAGCTGTAAATGCTCCTATTTCTTATGTTTATTAAAAGTGTTTTGGAGCTTTAATTTCATTGTGCGCATTAATTTCATTCACATTCCTCCTTTGTTTTTGTTTTTTTTGTTGGGTTCCATCACCTGAATCCCAAATTAGGTTTTGAATGTGCACACCTTGATACTCACTACTATCTGTACAATAACATTAGCCTTCAGTTTAACACCAGGCTTTTACTCAAACTCTCCTGTCATTTATTGTCATTAATATTCCCCTGGCAGGTACTAATGGTCTGGGCATACCCAAATACCCCCAAACATATAGAGGACAGTGTGGTGTTCTGTATCAAGGGGAACCCAGAGCCTGTTGTTTTCCATCTCTCCTGTGTAGGAGTCAAGCCTGAATTGGAGCTGGACCGCAAACTGCTCCAGTTTGACAAAACTCCACCATACAGGTCTACTACATTTACTTTAGCTAGGAATGTGATTATTGCTTGAAACACTTTTATTTCACTAATAATTGGCTTTTTGTTAATTGTTATTAATCAGAAATACTTCAGATGACAATATCCTTTTCATTAATTTTCACACTTTTCCTACAGGAAAGAAACCCGGAGTTTGCGTTTAAGCAATAACACCCTTATGCCAGCTGCTTGGAGGCTGAGGGGTCTGGAGATGCTTGGGGATGAATTCAGCGTGTCTCAGAACCAGGGCATCATCATGCCTCATTCTGACTTCAACCTACACATGCATTTTATAGCGAAGAACCCCATCAAATTGAAGAGATCCATTTGTTTAGAGGTACTGCAGCAATGTTTACAAATGTGAAGTTTTCCTGGAGAAAAAAAGAGTCAGTGTAATTATAATTGGTGTTGTACTTAGTATGCATTGGTTTGTGTTCATTTGCCTGATAAGGCATGTTTGTTTACCAGGTGACAGATGTGGAGAACATTCTTGGCATCGTTCAACATTCAGAGAACATTCAGATTATTGCAGAGGCCTATGATATTGCGTTGGACATAACCATTCCAGAAGGTACTTAACTAACAGTTAGCTCATTGGTTCATCACATCATAACATTTTCCAGTGGCAAATAATATGTTAAAGGGATGGTTAACACTAAAATGATAATTCTGTCATCATTTACTCACCCTCATGTTGTTCTAAACGTGTGATTTAAATGTATATATGTTATATGTTAAGGGTTAAACGACTTCAGGTTGTTTTAAGTTGACATTTATGTGTTTAAAGTCGAGTCAACGTTGACTAGTCGCTAATGATGTAAATAATGAACAAATAAGCCTGAATCTTGAGCTGAGACTCGAATGCTCGTTCTAAATCAGATACAGATAAAGTAACACAGTAAAGATTACGTATATGAATGCATTAGTGAGAGAGCGATTGCATGTGAATTCATTCTACCTGGCAGTCTCTTTCTACTAATAGTGAAGCTGTGGGTTTTAGTTACTAAGAAAATATGCTAGAACTTTTCAGTTTCTAAGCTATTTTGTTGATAAATCACATAACAGTGTTGACAAGACATTTCTGTGGTGCTGAATGTTTCTGTGCGCACGATCTGCACGTGATGTACGAGCTACTGTCTGTACTATATGTCTGTGTGTGTGTATGTGTAATGCAGCAGCGCATTAGTTTAGAATGGCGATTAACTTACGTGTACAGTAAGCTGTTTAAAATGTGCGTTCACCAGATCAATATTGAGGATCCAGATGGTATAATCAAATATATCTTGTGGAATGCTCTTGGATTATGCATTTATTTGCCATTATTTTTTATTTGTCAGAGCGTAAAAGTGGACTTCGCACTTTTCACTGTTCCACTTAAAGTGAACAGATTTCTTACCGTGTTGAGCCCTCTATAGGCCACGATCAGCGACTAGTCAACGTTAAGCTTAAAGCGTCAAGGCAGAGCATTAAAGTCTATGTATGTATGTTATGTATGTATTTAAAGAAAGAAACTTCTGTCTACATTCATTTTTAATTGAACTATTATTTTATTCATTTCATGCTTTTTTTGTATTTGCTGTAGATTCTGATGGTTCTTTAGATTTTGGAACAATCAAAGTATCAGAAGAGGTCAAGCGGTCAATTAAGTTGGAAAACAAAGGCAAATATGACATAGCCTTTAAGTAAGTTACTATATAGATATTTAATCATATGTTTCTATTTTAATAAAAATAATAACATCACATATGTCTGTAATGTTTCTTTTGTCTCTTTTTGTAAATAATTTTCTTTCCAATATCAACTTGCAGATTTACACTGGGGGCCACAGAGCCAGGAATGCCAGATCTGAACTCAATATTCTCCATCACTCCTCAGAAGGGCTCTCTACGCCCCAACAATAAACCCAGCAATGTCCAGATTATTTACCACCACAACAAGGAGATGTCCATCAAAGATAGCCCAATCCTTTGCTGTCAGGTCTTTAATCTTAACACTTAATATATTCTTTACCATGCATTTTTTTTTTTTTTCATTTAGGCTCTGCTGTCATCAAAAACTAAACTAATGTATTTTATTGAATTTTCTGAATAGGTTATTGAGCCCAATTTGGAGGGTGGCGAGACCATTAATACTATACCAATCAAAGTGTCAGTCCAGGCACTTTTCTCCAAATATAGCATCAGTCCCACTAATTATATCAACTTGGGCCCACTTGTGTACGGCTCACGTAAAAAACAGACTCTCACTCTGGAGAATAAAGGCAACTTTGAAATGCGTTTCTACATTAGGATGTGTAAAAACGCCCCAGTTCCTTCACAGAGGAGAGGGTATGGCTATTGTTTATAATTAAATGAAATTAAATGAAATTATGTTAAATATTAAATGTTCTGGTTCCTGTTTTTTTTTTTTTAAGCTTGGGAAGTAAGAAACCATCAAAAGACAATTATGCTGCAAAACCATCCAGTGCCAATGAATCACGAAACACTGTGCAGAATGAGTTTGGCACGACTTCACAGGTAAGAAACAATTTTTTTTTTTTTTTTTTACAGTTTTAATGGAGTGTACATTACATGTAATATATTACAAATTCTGTTTTATATGCATGTTGTTGTTTTTTTACAGATACATTTGACATGTGGTGTTTTCTCATTGTCTCCATGCTTTGGGATTCTGGCACCTGGAGCCCAACAAGTAGTTACTGTGGATTGCAAGGCCGAGCATGTCGGTAGTTGGGAGGAATGTCTAGCAATAGACATCACTGACAGAGACCCCTCTGACAACCCAGATGGAATTCCATACAAGCTAGTAACAGAAGTTTGTATGCCAGGTTTGTTACTATGAATGAGTAGATATAAAGTTCTGTGAAGTATGTTCTCTGATTATGTTTTTTTCTTTTTTTTTCTTTGATGGTAGATTTTGATGGAGTAATCTAATCACTTTATTTATTATAAATCACCCAAAGGACTGCCAAATGACTCAAATTGTCCTGATAAGTATATAGAGGAACTTTAATTTTAATTAACTAATTTAATTTATAAAATATATACTCGCTTGTTAAAATTCATAACAGTCATAACCTGGTCTTGAAATACTTTATTTTATATTAGCCACCCATTATTTTGATTACACTGAATCTACCCACAAATATCTTCCTATGGTGCATGTCATTGGGCTCAATGGGCCCCATGGTGCAGGTGCACCCCAGTGCTCAGTGGGTCCTGTGGTGCAGCTCCACCTCTGGGCTCAGTGGGCCTCATGGTGTAGCTCTGCCTATTGGCTTAGTGTCTCATGAATAATGTGTGAATGAATTGAGAAATACATATGAAATATGAAAAACAAATATTGCTGTTAAAAAAAAGAAAGGATCTTAAAGTTCTTAAAATAATTTTTGGTGACAGTCTTCATTTAGATTTCAATACTGTTTACAGGAATAGCAAGTACAGACATAGCTTCTATCTTTGAGGAGCACCACATCTGTAAGAACAGTAGCATGCTGCAGTGTGAGCAATACCGGGACAGTATGGGTGTCTATGTACAGGACGAGAACAAGTTTGTCTTCAACAATGTACTGGTGGGTCAGTCAGCCAAAGCCAAGTTTCGGCTGACCAATCCAGGAAAAGTGTCTTGTGAACTCAGCCTGGCGATCAAAACAGTCAAGGTGTGTTTGTGAGAGGTGGTTCTGCCACTATTTACTATATTCTGCAGAATATGTACGAATTTTATAGCGTTTTTATGTTTTGAAAAATTTTAACTGTTAATGGGCTAATTTTTGCTCAACCTGTTTTTGATCATTCTAGATGACAATGCACAATGCAGAGGTTTTTGAGTTGACCCCTGCAAAGATGTGTATCCCCAGCCACTCTTATGCTTTAGCCACAGTCACTTTTTCTCCTTTGACTATGAACACATATCACGCAGTGTTTGAGGCAGTTCTGAAAGTGAACACAAGGTAACTGCTCTCAGTGCAGGTTGAACTGTTTAGATGGTTGTTTAGAGTATGTTGAAGCTTTACTCGTTCTGTTTTGTATCACAATCAAAATTCTGCCCACAGACCCAAAGCTCTTGTGTTTGATCTAACGGGTGAAGGCAACTTGCCCAGCATCACTGTTCTGAGACCTGTTCAGAGGACTAATCGAGGTCAGCCAGTGCTACAGTTTAAGCGCTTATTGGTGGGACGAGGGCAGACTCTTCCATTAGTGATCAAGAACAATGGCAATGTGCCAGCACAGGTAAGATCAGAATTAGTTTATGACTGAATTGCTATTTCTCTAACTTGAATATTCATTGGAATAATCCATTCTCCCATTGTATTTGCAGGTTAACCTTGTTCTACAGTGTCACCTGGAAGTTTTCACTCTAAAAGCTGCTCCTGGCACTGTGTGCAGACTGGCCTCCTCACACACGGAAAGCAATCCCGGAAAAGGCAAGCCTTAAACACAAATGAAATGTGTTCCCACTGTAATTTCTGCACAATGCTGTTATGTCTTGCTCTCCAAATAACAGCTATGAAACTATCAACACAAACAGCAGCAGATTTTGTTGGACCTTGTTCCATTTCATTAAATTGGGTATCATTGTTTATAGGTTATGTAAGGGATAATTTAGAGACTGGTTTATCACAAAATACAGAATAATCAGTACCCTGATGTCAAACAGGCGTGTTTGACCAAACAATACACCATTGACCAATCACAATCATGTATTCTAGAGAGCTGTGTAATAAACTTGAAGAATATTTTAAAATTTAATTAAGTCATTTCAAGCTTTATGATTATTACTTTTTTATGGAGTGCTGTACGAGAAGGAACAAAATGTTATTTCTTCCATGACTTGTGTATAAACATTTAGCTGGAGACAATTGAAGCAAAGAGAACATTAGAATGAGATATGCAAACAAAAAATATTTTAAAATCAAATGTATGTATGCATTTTTGTTCCTCTTCAGAGGCACAGCTAGCTCATGTAGCCTCTCTGATCCTCATGACTGGACAACAAGCAGAATTCCAAGTCGGCTTTCATCCAAAGGTGGCTCAGAAGTTTGAGGCCAGCATGAAGTTAATGTTAAAGGATAACCAGTATGATCAGACAGTGGTGCAACTTGTGGGTGAGGGTTACCATGACATCGTCATCCTGGACAATATTGGCAGCAAGGTTCAGCAGGACAGTATTGAAAGTAAGTAATGCATAGGACAGGAATTTTTCCTGTGCTAAGTTCTGGATATTCTGTCATTGTTGCCAACTTTTCGAATATTTGAATTTTTCAAACATTCCTAAGCATGATTAAAATAAAAATTGTGCTATTTATTTTATAGATATTTTTGGTTTCAATACCCATGTAGTATTATACGGTAATTATCCCTTTTGATTGCTCCTCTCAGGTCCGTCTGACCTTATGGATTTCGGAGATTGTCACGTGGGCCACACTTATCAAGAAACTTTGACCATGACAAACCCTAGCAGCTCCAAGGTGCTACGCTTTGAATGGCTGCCCAATGGCCCACAGCTGAGTTTTTCTCCAAAAGTTGGTCACCTGCATGCCGAGTGCTCCAAAGTTGTGACTGTGACCTTCTGCTCAGAGCAGCCAATTGTGCTGAATGCACAAACTATAAAATGTAAACTCAGCAGTATTACCTTTCAGCAGCCTGTAGACCAGGTCCCAGACTGGGATGATTGTCACAGGACTGTTAAATGGGTGGATGCAGACAAGTCGTCACAACAGCCAAACAAACGGAAGGTGGGTTTTGTAGTATCAGTTATAGAGATGACAATAGCACAAATTATAATAAAGCAAATGCAGTAGTTCATCTAGAAAAAGATTGCACATTTGATCTGCACATTTGATAAAGGTAATTAAATTCCAGCATAGAAATAAAGTCACAATTATTAAATAGGAAGTTGCAATTGTGATTTAAAATGGCAATTAATAAATAAAAGTCACAATTGCAAGACATGAAGTGACAATTACAATGAAATAACTGTTTAAATAGTTGGGGTTTTACTGTGGAAGCCTGTGTTGTCCATCTATCTTAAAGGTCTTAAATTAGAACTAACTTTACAGTGAAGATATAATTCTTATAATCTAATCCCTGTTCTGTGATCAGATTGTTGCGACAGACCCTGAGCCTCCTCACTCTGTGGTGGAGAACTCCTCTAGAGAGATGGAGCTCATGGTTAGCGCCTCTTGTGATTATGTCAAATACCAATGTGATACTGGGCCCATCCGCTTCAAAGACACAATGCTGTACCAGACCAGAGTCTTTCAGTAAGTTTAAATGCACTCATACAATAGCTTGGAAATTAATTTGGACGGATGAATGTTTTCATAAGCGATGTTATGTTTGTTAGGCTCCAGATGGAGAACAAAGGCAGTGTTAAGATGGAGTATTCCTGGCAGGTTCTAATGGAGACATATGGGAAGACTTCATGCTTTGAAAATAGAGGTAAACCTTCAGCCTTAAAAATGTTTTATGCATTTTGTTACATGTTACTGAATTGTATGTTTTTACATATTCAGTTGATGCAAGTAAAAAAAAAAACTGTATTAATGTAATAGTAATATATCTGATGGATCAGGTAGGAGTTCTCGCTCGGCTCAAGGCAGTAGGACACCAGAGAGACCAGCAAGCTCTCTGCAGAGTGTGTCCTCTCTACTGCTAGGAGACCCAGAGCTTCCTCCCTTTAGTGTTGATCCTGGTATAGGGGTTATCAATCCAGGAGCGAGTCAAACGTTCCACATCCGATTCTCCCCTCTGGAAGTGGCTGAGTTTGAGGCCAGTTTGATCTGCAGGTCAGTCACTCAGACAGACTCCTCATATTTATGTATTATTTGCCTGTCAGATTTAAATTACTAACACTCTCTGAAATTTGCTGATTATGATTTACTGCTCAGTTACAAACTGTTTTTTAAATTGTAGCATCCCTAATCTAAAGGACGAGCAGAGTCCAGTAATCGCCGTAAGTGGGCGCAGTTTGCTGCCATACTGTCATTTCCACCTTAAGGATTCAGACTACCTGACTGGAAACAGGCGGATCCCTGAGCCCCACAGCCCACTCACTGTGGACCCCAATACCAGGGTTATTGAGTTCACCTCAGTGGGTATTGGCACTTCTGTCCGCAGGTGAGACATTTTATAAAATGGATTGTTCTGAGTTTGATTAATAAACCATAAACTGTTTTATAATATGTATTATTTTAATGGAAACCATGATACAGTAATTTCAGGATTCTTTGATGAATAGTTTGTTCAAAAGAACAGCATCTATTTGCAAATCTATACATGTCTTTACTGTCAGTTTTGTTCAATTTAATGCATCCTTTCCCAAACTGGGGTGCGTTTCCCATAAGCATCGTTAATCTACTATAGTCACACAACATAGTTGAACGATTTGGTGTTACTCCAAACCATAGATTCAATGAACATTTGCAAACAGCGTCGCAAACCTACGTGGTTGGAACTACAGCCAAATACTGCATGTTAACTTGATTAAATAATTCAAATGAATTATCTCGCTTATACCATGGTTATTTGCCAGCATTGGCAACTTAAAGACGTTATTGGTGTTGAGCGCAAATATTTGATCGGAAGGGTAAAATTAACGGTTATTTTCATCAGTTACGGTTCGTTAGATCTAGCATTCTGCCCGCTTTGAATTAGACACAGAGATAAAGTGGTGTGATCTGTGATTACATTTATTTGAATTAATTAATTATCGAGAGAGAGAGAGAGAGAGAGAGAGATGCGTACCTTCGTACTATGAAGGTTAAGCAGTGAGTTGCATCATTGTATGGGAAATGCACCCCTGAATGGTAGTGTATATACTGTACTCTATATACTATATATATACAATATGCTGACAGTCTTGTCCCTGATTTAATAAATGGGTGAGTGATATTATAAAGAAATAATGAATAGATTATTTTCTCTCAGGGAATTTGGTATTATTAATCCCACGAACAAGCCATACTCTTTCATCTGGAGATGCGACGACTCAGGCAAACCTCCTTTCAGCTGCCTTACACCAAACAAGTCCATTCAGCCGGGAAAAGAAGCGAAGGTGTTTCGTTTATTCTAACAAATCACGGTGCAAATATTCTGCTGGTCAGATGCATCAATATCAAAGTTTCATCTCTGTTGTTTTCAGGCCTCATTTGAGTACCAGGTTCTCAACCTGGATTTAGTGGAATCCTTCTGGACCTTCTTAATTCCTGAACTCAACTTGTCTTTGCCCTTTCTGCTGGTGGGCTCTGCTAATGAGCCTATAGTCTATATTGATCGAGCCCACCTCAATCTGGGCAGCTTGCTACTAGGTGAGGTTAAAAAAAAAGAAGCTAATTTCTGACATGTTAAGGGATAGTTCAGCCCAAAATGTTTATTCTGTTATCATTTACTAACCCTCACAATGTCCAATTGTCCAATATTTTTTGTCCATGCAATGAATGTTAATGGAGTCCAAAACAACATTGGAACATTGGAAAATCAATACTGAGATATTCTTGTAAATGATAACAGCTATACTGATCTAGATGGTTACTGATGTGAAGGGGATTGACAATCATTATTTTACTCTGAAGTTATAGGTAACACATGCCAGTCTTTTCACCGGGGGCATCCATGTGCCTTTATCTGCAGGTTTTGAAGCTCATCAGACTGTTTTTGTGGTTAATGGAGATGATCAACCATTCCATTTTATGGTCCAAGAGTCCTCATGCCACTCTGAAGGCTACCAGGACAGCTTAGTGGTAGAGCCTATGGAGGGAACAGTTCCACCCAAAGATAAGTATGTTATTGTATTTGTATAAAGTCTGAGACATATCATTTATTATTTTATTTAGTCAAAACGGTTCACACCGTTTGATCTTATGCACTGGTTTTGTTTACACCCCTTAACATCTGCCTCTGACAGGATCCCGATGGTCATACGGATCACTCCCACTCGTGAGGGACATGTGGCTTTTAATCTAGTGGTGACAGTGCGGAGGAAGTTCCAGTCGCTGACCATGAATGTGAAGGGAGAGTGTTGCAGCATGAATGCTCATGTGCGATATGAGAGCCCTGAGGGATCCATCACAGAGCTCTCATCACACCAGATCCATCTGGTTGACTTCAAACAGGTAAAAATGTTTGTGAAGTCAGTTACTGTATGAATGTAAAGTGTGTGTGTGGCGGTATGTTGTGTAAAAGATTCGTCTTTGGCTTTTTGACAATTCCTGTCATCTGTTCCCTGAATAGGTGGAGCTAAATGATAAATCCACATGTACGTTTGTGGTGTCTAATCCTGGGAAGTTTAGTTTAGATGTTAAGTATGATCTATCTGGGCCTGCAACGCTGCAGCCCCACCTGCAAGTGGAACCTTCATTGGACACGGTGGCTGTAGGTGGACAGAGTTGCTGCACCGTGACCTTCTGCCCTCAGCGAAAATGTGTGCTTAAAGATCTGACTTTTTCCATTAAGGTAGACCTTGTCCTTTTTGTCGTTCTTATTGTCCCCATCTCATTTACATAATTTGTTTTATTTTCCATTTTATAATTTGTTGTCTTTCCTTCCTCTGTTTGTAGATAAAGAATGGACCGACATTCTGTTGTGCCCTGATGGGTTCAGCTATGACTCCAGACCTGGAATTTTCTTTCCTCAAGCACCACTTTGGAATGCATTTCATATACTGTGTTGGTATGGTACCTGCTACACACACACTGGTGATTAGCAATAGAAGCAGCAAAGGAATCAGGTAGAAACTATTTATGTTTTGCATGATAATGTTCAAGTTCTAAAATATGTAAAGTGAAATTTTATGGTTTGCTTTTATAATATGATGTTATTTATTCAGTCTAGACTGTTTGTTCTCCAACACACCCGTCCTGGAGGTCACTTTCACCCCTCAAGTCCTTCCTCCAGGCGGCTCTGTAGAAGTTCTCTTTTCATTCTACCCACGCAAAGCAGTTCGTTACCACGAAAAGGTGGTTTTTGAGATGAATAAGTGTGCCAAACAAGTAGTGGAGATCCTGGGACAGGGCACTGAAATGAAGGTGACAAAGAGGGTGTCGGAGATTTGATTGATCCTACTTTTCTGCATCCTGATGTACAGATATTCATCCTTCATTATTTTTCGTCTTAGATTAATTTAGAGGACTCAGCACATAAGGTGGTCAATTTTGGAGCTCTGCAGATTGGGCAGCGAAGTCAGAAATTGGTCCCTCTGGTGAACAACAGCCACTCTTCCCTGACTTTTTGTCTTTGCAGACACTCTGATAACTCTCTCCAGGACTCAAGGGTAACACGTGCACATGCACTCTCTCTTATACACTACTTTTTAAAAGTTTGGGGTCAGGAAGATTTTCTAATGTTTTTGAGTAAAACATTAATATTGTGAAATATTATTACAATTTAAAATAAATGTTCTATTATAATAGGGGCTGTCAAAATTAATGCGTTAACGCATGCAATATTTTTTTTCAGTTTAACGCGTTACAAATATTTAACGCAATTAACTCAGCATCCGTTTTTTTTCTTTCATCCTTTTACGGCGCTACAGTATATGATCACGCTATCATTCATTCAAGTGCTATTAAACCATTCAAGTGCGATAAGACACAAAAAAATAACAAAAATGTGTACTAGCACGCTGTTTGTGAAGAGGTTCTCTGTGAATAAACACCCGAAAGGGCTGCACAGAATGCCACCTCTTTCACACAATTATGTAAAAATTCTCATTTTGTAAATTAGTTAAATGAACGTAAAGTTGTGAGAAAATAGGATGTGTGTCTTAAAGAGACAGCTGCTGTCTCTGTCATTAAGGTTAATCAAAGAACAAAAGACAGAGAAACTGCTCTTGACTGAATAACTTTTGTAGCTTTAATAAGGATTAAACTATATTCATATTTAAATGTATGCAGTGAAGACTATGCAGTGTTTGATTTAGCGCAGGGCAGGTACAAATCTGAACTATCCCATCTGTGATAGTAAAAAACCTTAGCGTTTAGCCCTAATATATTAAAGTCACAAATAAATGTGAAAGTATTGCAATATAAAAATATGTTAAAAACATTAATGTTAGATGCGATTAATCACAATTAATTAAAGACAAATGTGCGATTAATTAGTAAACTAAATAAATAATTGACAAACATTTTAAATACATAAAAATTTGTACTATTTATTCATATGATGGCAAAGCTGAATTTTCAGCATCATTGCTCCTGTATTCACTGTCACATGATCCTTCAGAAAACATTCTAATATGCTGATTTGCTGCTCAAGAAACTTTCTTATTATAAATGTTAAAACCGGTTATGCTGCTTAATATTTTTATGATTCTTTGATGTATAGAAAGTTCAAAAGAACAGCATTTATTTAAAATAGTCTGTACTGTCACTTTTGATCAATATAATGCATCCTTGCTGAATAAATAATTTTGTAAAATCTCACTTGTTCAGTAGTGTACAGTAGACTAGAACCGTAGTGAAAGAGCTCAAAAGAGCTCATAGATCTTAAATCTTGAGCTTAAATCTGACCTTCTGTACAATCAGTCACATGATCAATGTTACAACGTAGTCCCAGACATGTGGACCTGAGTGTATATGAAAACATGCGCACATTTCACTGCACTCTATACATTAAAAAGAATCATTGTGCTTTTTCAGATCTTGTCTGTTCGTCCAGAGGGGGAGGTGACACTTAAAGAGGGGGGCGGCCGCTGTGTGGTGGAGCTTCTCTTTTCTCCTGAACAGCGCATGCCTCCCTTCATAGAGGAGCTGCATCTGGAGTGTCTAGGTGCTATTCGCCCTCTGCTGGTCATGAAGGGCAGCTGCCAGGGGGTGGAGGTCAGACTGGACACAGACTACCTGCAGTTTGGAGCTGTGGTCCAGCGCTGCCAAGCCACCCGTCGTATTATCATGCAGAACACAGGAGACATTGGTGCGAGGTACGCATTCATGCGTAATCACAATTCAGTGACTGGTTTCATCTAAAATGTGTAGCTGAATCTGTAAATGAATAAATCTGAGGAACAAAATATCAAATAGAAATATATATTTGTATTTCTGCATCTTCAGCTTTTCCTTGTTCTCTTCAGATTTAAGTGGGATGTAAAGGGTTTTGCTCCCGATTTCACAATTTTCCCTGCTGAGGGCTACATGACCCCAGGGATGGAAGTATCTCTTGAAGTGACCTATGCCCCTACGGAGCTGAGTCAAGATTTGCGCTATGATGGTCTCTGCTGTGCTGTAGAGGGGGGCAAACCGTTAAAACTCACCCTCACTGGCTCCTGCATTGTCCCGCAGGTCGCAGCAGAGGTAAGTGGCTTAGTCTGAATGTGACTGTGGAACCATTTTCTTTAATGAGTACTGCAACCTTGTATATTTACTAATAATAGATGTGCTGATAAAAATGTTAAAGTTAAAGGCCAGGACTAATCATTGTGTCACTTTTCTTGCTTTCTTTCTCTTTTGTGTGAGCAGGTGGCGAATTTCGTATGTCAGGTGCGCAGTCAGTGTACTCAGTCTCTGGTTCTGCCCAGCCGCATTAACCAGCGCTGGACTCTGAAATGTGTCATAGAGGGAGAGCACTGGAGTGGGCCGCCCACTCTCCTCATTGAGCCTTCACAGCAGAACACCTATGAGATCACATACAAGCCTCTGGTCATGACTGCAGATGGGGAGAGGCATGAGGTATGGCACTCTCTACACAAGATGAAGGCTCTTTCCATTCATTATAACTATACAATTCAAAACAAAATTGCAAATAGTCATTAGAAAAATCCCATAGCGACTGGCAAAGTTACTGTATGCCCAATGATACAAACAATTTAGATGTTTTCCACTGTTAAGGATTTCACTTTCCTCTGCTTTATTAAAAGTCGGCATGAAATAAAAGTTTAATTTTGTGAATTATATTTTATGAAACGGCTTCTCGACCAAGAAAAAGTCACTGCATGAGGGAAGGGAAGATGTTTTGATTAAAGATTATGAGGGCACATTAATAAAAAATAAATAATGATGTGCACAGTCAAATCATTTATTGCAGTATTCCATTAAAATAAGAACTGTCAATTTTGATTTCATGGTGACTTGTTTCTGGTGCAGGGCTCTGTGTTCTTCTCCTTTCCTGACGGCAGTGGAATACTGTACATATTGCAAGGCACAGCTGAGCCACCAAAGGCTGAAGGCACAGTAACCGAAGAGATCAAATGCAAAACCTACCACACACAGACATTACCTGTCTACAACTGGCTGCCCAGACCTCAGAGGTACCTCATCCACACCGAAACATATTTGTATTTCACAATCATGAAATAAGTCATTTATTTCTTATTTTTCAATTAATTAAATACAAGTTTATTGCAAAGACTTCCAAATAAAGGGATAAAGATGCTAGAATTAACCTACAGAGATTATATTTGCCGCAAAATGCCATATTATCCTAAACATTTCTTGGATGCATTGCACATAAACATGCTCATTGCACATGGATAAACATTGTTAATCCTGAAAATACCCATAAAACAGCCACACAATACAGTGCCTCTTGAGATATGCTTTGTAATGATCATAAAACCTTCTGTTGACCATAAATTCTGAAGCTACGGTTGCAAATTCAATTCCTCTACTTAGCTACATTGTATAATTTATGTTTGATCATTGTGTGTTTTTTATCCTGCTGTGCAGGTTCCGTTCTGTGATGGAGCTCATCAAACCAGATCGTTCAGACGGCATCGTTTCCCTGAAGGGCCTGGAATACATTGATGTGCCTGCACTGGATACGAAGAACTACAAACTCTCCTTCTTCACTTATAAAGAGGGCCAGTACAGTGCTAAAGCAAGTGCCATCATACACCCATACACATGCTAATACAGACTACTTTGGTTATAAAACAGATTTATGCCCTATGAAATATCATATTCCTCGCTTACACAGGTGACATTCAATAATGAGGCAACTGGCGAGTTCCTATTCTACAATGTCAACTTTAAAGCGACGGCTCCGGGACTGAGTGACACTAAAGAAATGGCGACCCGGGTGAGGCAGATGACATCAGAGTTCACGGAGGTGGAGAACCCTCTTCTTGTGGACGTGTCGTTCTCTGCAGAGTGCCAGAATTCAGACATCAGTTTTCCGCCACAGTTTCTTGTGCCTGCTCAGTCTAAGGTAGGTTTACTTTCAGAAACACAAAGTTAAAGGGATAGTTCACCCAAAAATGACATTTCTGTCATGATTTACTCATCCTCAAGTCATTCCAAACCTGTATGAAATTCTTTCTTCTACTGAACACAAAGGAAGATATTTTAAAGAATGTTGATAACCAAACAGTTTCAGTTTCCATGGAATTCCATTGTATTTTTTGGTTTGTACAATGCAAGTCAATGGTCACTGAAAACTGTTTAGATACTAACATACTTCAAAATGTCTTCATTTGTGTTCCACAGAAGAAAGAAAGTGATACAGGTTAGGAACGACATGAGGGTGACAGGATTTACATTTTTGGGTGGACTATCCCTTTAAGATGTGCACCATCGTGGGCCATTAAAAAAAAATAATAAATAATTCAAATGAAATGCAAACGAAGAAAAAACCAATGTGATTTTGCTGTGGTGACCCTAGTATTTAATGGCCGTTTTTTTTAAGAGTCTTGTTTTTTGTTTTTTATTACTTAGGTTAGATTTACATTTGAATATCTACCTCTGTGTGAGGGAGAGTCCACAGCCCGGCTGGTGTTGTATGCTGCTGAACTCGGACACTTCTTTTATGAGCTTCAGCTGAAGGCCCTGCCTGCACCCCTTGAGAAGCCTTTATATTTCAGAGCACCACTTGGCAGCAAACACAGTGTCATAGCTAAGTTCGCCAACTTCTCTCGTGTCAAGACCGAATATATCTGCAAGGTAAGAGACCCTAATTTCCCATTATTATCTAGCAGATTTTATCTTCGTGATAATAGGATTTAAAGAGACCGTTCACCCAAAAATGAAAATTCTGCCATCATTTACTCAACCTCATGTCATTCCAAACTTGTATGAACCTGTGGAACACAAAAGAAGATATTTTGAAGGATGTTTGAATTGTTTTTGTCCATACCATGCAGGTCAATGGTGTCTAAAACAATCCATTTATTTTCACTGTATGGACAAAAAGAGACATTTTTCAAGTCTTTCCACAAAAGAAACCATGGCGCAAGGCTCAATTCTTGTTATTCGGCGGTGGAAATCAATTAGCCACTAAAACTTTTGTGTCATTGTGGAGAGCGCAGGGCATGGTTGCATAGCAACGACAGACGCCACGGGAAAATCGGACCGAATTTTACTATTAATAATAAAAGATAAGCTAAACTGTATTGTAAATGTCACTAAATAATTTTTTATAAAAAGAATGAGTCAAAAAAGATAAATTAAAGTCTGAAATATGTGAGGTTTATCTTTTTATAAAAACCTTTTTTGTCAACTTTATTTGAACTTGTGCATGTTAGTATATCACATGTTGCAAGACACTTTTAAAATCTGGTTATCATTTTTAATCGTATTATTTTAATGTTTATGTTAGTGCATATTGATGCTAATTTTATTTGTTATTTGCTGTTTTTCGACATAAAACTTGGTGAATTGATTTCATTGTGTAGTATTAGTACTTTTTGAACCGGATTCTGTGATAACAGTGATAATTTTTGGCACTATAATAATTAAATGAAATGTTCATGCCATTTCATCTCTAGTTATGATCAGCTATGATCAACTAAAATCAACTAATTATGTGTTTTTTACAGTAGGCCTATAATATGCAAAGTACAATTTTCTATAAAAAAAAATTATATCTGATTCTGTTCTTTTCTCTGACACGCGTTGTTGGGTCTGGAAGGTTACTAATGTGATTGCTTTATCTGTAAATTAAGTTAATGCTTTTTCAATTACTGAATTCATTGAAATAAAATGAATTCTTTGATTTGAATATTTTTTGGCAATGCATCGTGTAGGTCTTAAATTTAAATCTTTATGGTCTTAAAATGTCTTAAAAAGGTCTTAAATTTGACTAACTGAAACCTGCAGGAACCCTGCCTTCACTCTAGGGGTCAAACAACTAAAAATCAAGTCAGGAATCTTGGTGTGACACTAGAGTCAGACCTTAGTTTCAAAGCAATAACTAAATCAGCATACTATCATCTGAAAAATATTGCAAGAATTAGATGCTTTGTTTCCAGACAAGACTTAGAGAAACTTGTGCATGCTTTCATCACCAGGAGGGTGGATTATTGTAATGGACTCCTCACTGGCCTTCCCAAAAAGACCATAAGACAGTTGCAGCTCATATAGAACGCGGCTGCCAGGATTCTGAGCAGAACCAGAAAATATGAACATATCACACCAGTCCTCAGGTCTTTACACTGGCTCCCAGTTAGATTCAGGATTGATTTTAAAGTATTATTACTGGTATATAAATCACTCAATGGCCTAGGACCTCAATATATTGCAGATATGCTCACTGAATATAAACCCAACAGATCACTCAGATCATTAGGATCATATCAGCTCAAGGGTTCACTCTAAGCATGGCGAGTCCGCTTTTAGCTATTATGCCAGCCGCAGCTGGAACCAGCTTCCAGAAGAGATCAGATGTGCTCCTACAGTAGTCACATTCAAATCCAGACTCAAAACACATCTCTTTAGCTGTGCATTTAATGAATGAGCACTGTGCCGCTGTTCGTCCGACTGTTTGTGCTGTACTGTATTTTATTTTATATTTTATTCTAAACTGTTTTAATTATTCTTATTTCTTTTTATTATTTTAATTTCTTCTATGTAAAGCACTTTGAATTGCCATTGTGTATGAAATGTGCTATATAAATAAACTTGCCTTGCCTTGTCAAAAGAAAGTCATACAGGTTTGCAACAGCATTAGCAACATAAATTCTAATATCTTTGCTAAAATAATTCCTCTCAAATCTGGTTTCTGACTCAGATGGACAACCCAAACTTCACTGTAGAAAAGAACATTAAAGCAGCAGCGGGGAACCAGACTGGCACAGATATCAGCGTGCCAGTTCATTTCGAACCTTGCCAGGTGGGAGACATCCAAAGCCAGCTCACCATCTCCTCAGACGTCGGAGGGGAGTATGTCTTCCCTCTGTTTGGCACCTGCACCCCACCTAAACCTCAGGGTCCTCTCGCCATCAGCTTAGGTTCCAGTGTCTCTATCTCCTTTAAGAATGTCTTTCAACAGGCCACCACCTTCTCCTTTCAGGTAGACAACCCTGCCTTCACTGTCAAGGGGGCAGAGACTATTGCACCTCAAAAAACTCAGCACATACAGGTTTTATTTGACGGCCCTCCTACGAGCTCCAGAGGCCCATGTCACGGAAAGCTGACAATTTCCTGCCCACGTATGGAGAGCCATGGACAGGGCATCTTCTGGGTTTACTACTTGAAAGGTTACTGTCCAGAGCTTCCTTCAGAGAAAAAAACAGCATGAAGAAGGAGGTCTGCTATTCTTTGGATAAAATTAATCATGGTAGTGGTTAGAAAATGTAATATTCAAAGTTGTTTTTTTTTATACATGTTTCTTGGGGCCGTTAAAGGTGCTCTAAGCGATGTCACGCGTTTTTTAGGGCCAACATTTTTTTTGTCACATACAGCAAACATCTCACTGTCCGCTAGCTGTCTGTCCCCTGAACACACTGTAAAAAAACGCGGTCTCTGCAGACACCACAGGCTCCACAAACAGCTACAAAAACAAACTGGGCTAACCCGCACCACGAAACATAACAAACTGTTCCAGCCAATAACCGACAAGAAGGATTTGGGGGTGGGGTTTGGGTCCGTTTTGTTTGACAATACTTCAAACGTCAACAAGAAGTGACGTCACCCAACATCACTTAGAGCACCCATGCTGCGTTCCAGTCCACTTTTAGACACGCACTTGCAAACTTCCCTAAGCACTTCCCCTCGGGGGAATCCCTGCCGCCATTTTGAAGTGCGTTCCACTTCGTGAAGTGGACGAGGGAAGTTTATATGGACAGACCCTCGTTCCCTCGATTTTGACCGAGGGAGCGAGTCTGCTTCAAATGTACACTTCAGGCACCTATATGTCCCACAATGCAGTACGATTGTGACGTCACCACATATCTCATCTAATCACCACCACAACAGACAACTCTATGATATATTAATTATATATATTTTTTTGTTTAAAACAACCCAAACACACATACACATTTGGATGCTGCATTAAACAAATTCTTAAAGGAAAAAAAAAATGTAAATAATAAATCAACTCCACAGCTGATTCCAAGTGATCAAGGGCTTAGGACGTTCCAGTTCAGCCCATTGCAGTTTCCGCCAGTAGTGGGCACTCGCAATGACGTACATCCGAGTGAACGAGACGGAGGGAAGTTTGCGAGTGAAGGGCATGACAGTTTTGGACTGGAACGCAGCACCAGTTTTAAATTTGTTCTTTTCACATAAAGATGATTTTATTTATTTTTAATCCATCTTTCAGTTTGAAGAAATATGCTTCTTTGAACAAAACACAAATGTATTGTAAAGACTCAAAATGAAAAATAAAAATTTCTGTAGCACTCAGGTTTGCTGTTTGAATCACACCAGTCAAGGATCAAGTGAACTGCTCTAGCTTCAGGTGCTCCTCTTTAGTCCACCAGGAGGTGCACTTGTTGCTCTTACATCACCTTTAACATGTCCTATCTACTGAGGCATGATGGGAGGTATATTCCCTCTAGGTTTGTGTAGAGTAAAACACTAAGCTTTATAGTATTTTAAAAATATAATATACTATAAAGCTTAGTATTTTTGATCCCACACACACACACACACACATTTTCTTTTCCTTTTATTATAGTTTTATTCAGCTTATATTTTTCTACCTGTTTATATAAGTGGTTATATTCACCTATACATTTAACAACTGCTGCTAGCTGAGACATTTATGCAGTCTAATAAATATAATATATAAATGAACAACACATATATTATCAGTCTGCCTCAGTGTGTCCAATCTCATGTGAAAGGCACATCCCCAATGTCTCTGCATCTGGTTTGTCAGCCTCAAACTGAAAAAGGAGCCAGAATAACCATTGACTAGTGTCATTTTGCTCCCTGCACGTGCCACAATGTACCACTGAGTTTGTTTATGTGTGGTAAAGAGAACAACTCAGAGTAGAACGTCACGGGTTGCCGTCTCTAAAATATGGTTATGACATGGCGTGAATGCAGCATAAGCTCATTGTTTTGGTTCAGTAGTAACTGTAAATACTGTACATATGCTGACAGGAAGGTGAAATTAGACAAACATTTTTTGGTTCTGAGACTTCAACAGATGATATTTGTAGATTTTGTAATATTTAGGCCACTTCTATTGATTGCTATCAGGATGTTAAAGGACTAGTTCATTTAAAAATGAAAATTGTCATCATTACTCACCATCAAGTTGTTTCAAACCTGTATGAATATTTTTTTTTTCCTACTATGGAAGTCAATGGGGCGCATCAACTCTCTGACATTCTTCAAAATATCTTCTTTTGTGTTCAGCAGAAGAAAGAAACTCATACAGGTTTGAAACAACTTGAGGGTGAGTAAATGATGACAGAATTTTCATTTTAAACTTAACTATTCCTTTAAGAGAGTTTCAACAAGAATAACAAAAGTGTTTATGAAAATATTGCCTACCCTACCTTTAACTGCATCTAGCCTATATAGAATAGGTCTGTGGGATAATGACTTAAAAGCATGCAATTAGGTGTATTTATTGTGTCTTTTTAAGTAGATAGTCATGTAGAGGAAAGAGGAAAATATGGATCATATGTTTCCACCAATGGCAAAGATCTAAAACGGAGAGTTACTGCAGTAAACTAAGCCAAAAATGGACTTAAACAACATTACCATAGTTTATTTAAAAGCTGTCTGGGATCAATGGGCATTACAGTCTATTCCCTATTTAAAGGAGAAGTTCACTTTTAAAATGAAAATTCTGTCATCATTTAGTCACCCTCATGTTGTTTCAAAGCTGTAAGAATTTCTTTCTTCTGCTGAACAGAAAGGAAGATATTTAGAAGAATGTCAGTAACCAGACAGTTTTTGGGTCCCATTGACTTCCATAGTAGGAAAAAAATATACTATGGAAGTCATTGGGACCCAAAAACTGTCCGGTTACTGATATTCTTCTAAATATCTTCCTTTCTGTTCAGCAGAAGAAAGAAATTCTTACAGCTTTGAAACAACATGAGGGTGACTAAATGATGACAGAATTTTCATTTTAAAAGTGAACTTCTCCTTTAATAGTAGGCCTATAGCTACTCTCTAAAGTGCTAATAATGCTTTTTCTCGCATTTTTCTGCATCTGGACTAAATGGATGGCACTTATTGAACTGCTCCGGTTAGGTGAGACAGGAGGGCTGAGTTTTGGGATGTGTGCCGCCGCTGATGTCATAGAGGAGGAGGGATCGCCCCCATAGCGCGCAGCATGAACGCTCCGCGGCAAAAGGATGTGTGAACAAGCAGCGCGCTTCTGCAGGGACGGTGTCCAAAAACTGCTCCACAAAGAACAAGCTAAACTCCGGGCACAGGACAGCAAAGACCAGCCCAAACCCGGGGCTCAGGACAGCGAGACAGCGACGGCTGCACAGTCCGGAAACAGCGGTTCTCAGCCCGGTGGAATTGACGGGCTCGTCCGCTGGATAATCACCAAGATGAGCGACAGTAAAAGCATCTCTACTCGGGAATATGTGAAGGAGGAGGCGGCGGTGGCTCAGGAGCAGGTCTTTGCACCGGAGCCCCGAAAGGGCATCTCTTGTCATTTTGGACGTAGGTTTTTAATATTTTATCATTGTATGTATAAAGAAACATGAAATGCATGCATTCGTTTAACTTTATTCGATCGCCATAATTAATTAATTAAACAATTAACCAAGTTTTGAACGGTTAAAAAAATATCTCGCCAACCTTTGATACTCAAGCAATTACAGCAAGGCAAATACACTTTATGAATTTTAATCTATTTAACTTTTTTTATCCAATCCACCCATTTTGCAGAACAGTTATAAATTGGACACTTTGCATGTCAATGTTATGTCATATTTTTGATTATTACAAGTTTTTCTGGAGTACTAAATTCTGATTGTTTAATCGCGTGCAATCAATTTTTGTATAATAGCTAATCATCTATTTCGCGTTGAACTTGACGATGGTAAAATACCATAGTAAAATACCGACGCTATACTCTCACGTATCACTCCGCGCACTTAGGCTACTCTTTATATATGACGCAAAGTAACCTGGCGCCATCGTGCGACTAAAAATGGTTACATACTACAATAAAAAATGGTTTAATTTTAGTATAGGCCTACATTGTGTTGTGAGCATAAAACCTTTGATAAAAGCTCAAGAGTGCCCAGGCAAAAAAACAAAAAGCAATGAACCGAAAAGAAATAGCGTACTGATGAGAGATAGCCTACTTACAAATAAGTTACGGTTCTATATCCCAGATATCTAGAAAAATAAGTTATTTTAATTTACAGCAATTTAATTTATAATATTTAAATTGATAATGTAATATTGTTGAAGTGTTAATGTATGAAGTAATGGACTATTTTTCTTAGCGGAAGCTAAAATAATCTACTAACGTTAGTAGGCTACGCCTGCTACGATGATAAAAATAATTTCTCAACTCAATCAATATTTCATGTACAAGACAAGTAGTTATTTATTTGCTAAGTAGTCTCGTAATAAGTCAGATAATATACTGTGACTCTTGTATGTCTCAGAGAAGCATACTCGAATCTAAATAATTGATTGCGCTTTTCCTGTGAGCCCGGCAGTTATGCTGTGTGGTTGGCTGCTGTGGCAAGGTCTCATCAGTATTGATTTAGTAGGTCAAATTATTGCCTCAGTATTGTTCATTGCTGCTAGATAATTATATGTATTTGATGGTCATACCTCTTGAGATTTCTACGTTGCTTTTTGGGGAGAAGTTAAAACATTAAGAGAGTGATAAGTAGTTAAGTCCCAGACCCAGATAGCCTACAGTCTCAGTTAACCATAGAAAGGAAAGGGGACAAAAACTAATTAAAACCTCAGAAAAAAGACCAGAGGCACCGATGCACCCTAGTATAAATACAATAGTGAAGGTGGAGGAAATGAATAAGGGGTTAAGCAGATAATGAGGTGCTGTAGATAATTTGTCTTTTATGGATAAGTGAGCGCTTGTACATATGGTATGGAGGTATGGAGCGCAGGTGCTTGTAGGGGAATGGATTTCCCCCTATGCTTTGTGAGAGAATTCCATTACTTAACTCATCTCTACCAAATGACATGTCTTCTGCCACCTCTGTTCCAGGATCAGCCTAACTGAGCCTTAACACTGTATTGGTAAACAACTGAGCCACAGAGCGTCATGTATCGTTACTTTTCATTTTAAAAGTGTCTAAAGCAGCATGCTGTTGTAAAGACCACTGTTTCCATTTCAGAAAGCTTTCGATTCACCAGCTAGACAAGTTATGGATTCAAGGTGTGTTGAATTCTCTCAGCACGGCTTCCCCAAACCAGACAGTGAAAACTAAGTAACAAGCTGTCATAAAGAAGGCTAAGTGTGTTTCACAGTATTCATGTCTCAGGTCCCAGACCTCATCTGGCTTAAGGAAGTAATTAAGTAAATTTAATGTTTTTTGAACACTTCTTTTCCACTGGGGTTGAATGCTGTGCACTAAATTACAGTAGCGCTCTCGTTTATGCTTTAAAAGCGAGGACGTTAGGCACAGAAGTCGGCATGAAACGGAAGTTGCGAGACTCTTTTCTTTCCTATTGTGATGTATATCCGAATGAAACGGCTTCTCGAACAAGAAAAAATGTCAGGCGGGACTTGATTTTGTCCGTCGGGATTGGATGGTTGTGGTTTGCTATTACTGTGATGTCATGTGAGTGACAGGTTGTCCCGCCCTCGCACCAGTAAACACGTCATCAGAGAAGAGAAGAGATGTCGCTGCAAAAGGGAGGGGAAGATATTTTTATTAAAGATTAGGAGGGCACATGAATAAAAAAAAATAATGATCTGCACGGACGTATAACTCATTTATAATAAATACTGCAATATTCCATAAAAACAGGAATTGTCAAGTTTGATTTCATGGTGACTTTAATGTACATGTGTGAGAACAGATAGATAATCAAATGGTGACTGCACTTGACATTTACTAAAGACTTCATCGCACTATTGACTTGAACTTTAAAATACAAATATACTTGGCATTTGTTCAGTGATTTGGATTTGATCCAAAGCACAGAGAATCAATCCAACTGACTTAGCAAGTCTAAATGTGAGTCCACATATTAAACAAGTCCATTCATTGAGCCACACTCTCTCCATTCAAACACTCTTTATCATTCTTTGCCTAATACCTCACTCTCTTTCACTCATCGTTATATCTCCTTTTGTCAACACAAAGAATCAGTGTTATAAAGAGTCTTTTAGCCTTAAAGAGAAACTTGGAAACAAGAGTCAGTACGTTTACATGGACAACAATATTCCGATAAGCCGATTAAAACAATACTCTGATTAAGAAACTACAATGTAAACAGGGATTTCTGATTACCTTAATCTGGCTAAAGTCATACTCGAAGTAAACACAAATCGAATTAAGACATGTGGATTATTCCTATTTCAGTCGCATTATCGAAGTGCATTATAGGCTACACATCTTAAAGGTGCAGTACTATTAAAGTGGGAATTCTCGCCGCATTTTGTGACAGGACACATACACACACGACAGTGGTCAACCGTTTGACGGCAAACAAGAGAACATGGCTTCAGAATTTGTATCCGCCCTCGTCTATTTGCACGTATAGCATGACAAATAATTAATTGCACTTGAAGCTTTCGTAAAATTAAAAATTAAAACACCCTAAACTGTATATGGTACCATAACGAAGACGAATTGTATGTTGACACGGAGGGAATGTCAGACGTAATGACGTGTGCCATTAATCTTTCTCTAATGAAAAACGGGTAACAAAAGGAATATTCTAAAAGCAATTCATGTAAACCCCTTAATCAGAATATTGTCTTATTCAAAATAAGGTTAATAATTAGATTACTGTCGTAAAGTAGAGCCTAATTCTTTTCCTGTGATGTCTGGATTTAGTCCATTGCTGTATTTGATTTGATTATTGTTCTGCTGGATAATGAGATGGTAGTTTTGGTTTACACTCTCTAGTTGTTCATTGTTTTGTAGCTGAGAAACCAATGAACAACTAAAGAGTATTTTTCTCAGCAATTTTTTTTGGGTATTCAAATACATAATAACCATGAATAGCTCTATGAATATGTACTTTAACTGTACTATTCATTTAGTTTCTCCAGCTGTAAGTGTTGCTCTCTTTTCTCAACTTGTTGCTTTGTAGTTCACATGAACACTTTTGTGATTTTTTTTTTTTTTAGCTGTCCCCTTTTCCTATCACACAGAGATAAATCTTCCGAGGTACAAACAAATTGGGTCACCTACATTAGGTAACTTCATATTGTCAGACCTTACAAATGTTTTTTAACAACTGTATACCTTTCGTGCATCCCCTTTATTCTCAAACAGTTCAGGAAGATAATGATGAAGAAAGGATGATAGGTCACACAGATTAGATGTCTTTAACTATGTACTTAAATCAAAAATATGTACAGTGTACTTATTGTGTTCATATTGTATTGCAAAACACTAGCTGCAATTGAGGTGTGATACGGGTAAGGTTAGGCACAGGTCTGGTGGTGTGGTTAAGGGTATTTTTAAGGGTAAAAGGTATTAGGGAAGAGTCAACCGTGTAATTTTAGATGTGATTATAGAAATGAATTACAGCTGTAATTACATGCAGGTATTTCTTTTTTTTTAGTTTTTTTTGTATGTGCACAATATGTGCAAATTATTAATTTAAATGTTAGTACATAGTAGTTAAAGTCGCAGTATAATCGAGATCTGAGATACGCTTCTGTGATAACAATTCTTTGGATCCTGTCGTTCAGTGGTTTTCAACTGGTTTTGCTGAGGATCTGACACTGTACAAAAATATCTTTCTTTAAAATCTAATATGGAAGTTTATTAATACTACCATGCACTTAATAGGCCCAACAATATGCAAATTTATTAACATGATACACTACCGTTCAAAAGTTTGGGGTTAGTAAGATTTTTTTTTTTTTTTTTAAAGAAATTAATTTAATTTAATTCAGCAAGGACACGTTAAATATATCAAAAGTGACAGTAAAAGCTTAAACTGTTATAAAACATAATCTATTTCAAATAAATGCTGTTCTTATAAAAAAATATTAAGCAGCATAATTGTTTTCAACTGATATGATAATAAGAAATGCTTCTTGAGCACCAAATCAGTATATTAAAATGATCTCTGAAGGATCACGTGAGTGACAAGTCTGGAATAATATTTAATATTTTATTATTTTTATTCAGATTTTCACAATACAGAACAACACACCAAAAGCATTACAAAAACAGACATACACAAAAAAAGCAAAATAAAATCTAATTAATAAACAACCAAACAATTATACAATTCTTCCCAGAAGTAAAGTAGCCAAGCAGAACGTATTTACTCTATTTTTAATCAAATAAATCCACACAAACCATGCTTATCCTTGACGCATGTGAATTGCTTTCTCGTCCCATTTAAAAGATGATAATCTTATTAATTGTATTTATTTAAATATGCATGATTCTATGGTTATAGTTTTGTTATTTGCATTTAACTTAGTTTTTTTAATTCACAGTCCACGAAATAAGAGCAGATCTGCGGCAACCTATTTTTGGGTCATGAACCTCCAGTTGAGAACCACTACTGGCGATTAATGCTGCAGACACTTTTGCTTTAAGATATCTTGAGCGCTTTGTAAAATACATTACAGTATTGATCGTAGGGCTAGACGATTATGACAAAAATCATAATTGTCGATTATTCCCTTGAAATTGTAATTAATTACGATTATCACAATTTGAACATTGAATGATGTTTTGAATAGTTTGGCCATGGGACCCACATTTCCCCATGGTCATCAAGCTGTGACCCACCTTTTTAGGAATTATATAGCCTAGGCCTATTATAATACATTTGTTTACACAAAAATTGTTGACACACACACAACTGTCCCCCTTTACTTAATATAGGCTACAAATAAATAGTAAAAATATGACTAATATTGATAAATAAACAGTAGGCCTATGAGGTTAAGCTATTAAATAGCAGTCCCAAACTAGTTTTTGTTAATACAATCTTAGCCACCACTGTCATTTAAAAATATACAAAATAACCAGTGGCATTTTGGGGTTATGGAAACAACAGTTACCATGGTGATACACAATACTTACAAGAACTGTTAAAGTGAGTGCAGGCTACGACCGCAGTTTAACGACAAACAGGTTTTTCTGAGGTGAGAGACTTTTTATTTCGTATCAAGTTATGAAAATAACGATAGAATAATGACACTGAAATATAGCCTGACAACATCTCATCTGACCGCAGATACTGAATATGGAAAACGCGTTTTTTTCTCATTTAAAACTCGACGACGTATGCTTGTAGTTTATTTTGCGTTTTATATATAGTGAAGCGATATTAGCGCGTGTAATTGAAGAGTGCGCGCTACTGTATCGGCTGACAGGACAGGAAAGTCAGTTCTGAGGTGAGAGATTTTTATTTCAGCGTAACTTAACAGTTACACGTCTCTGGTAAGTTAGTTACTATAGAGGGTTTTCACGACGCGTCATCAATCCGGAAGTCGGCCATTTTGGAGGTACTGAATGTAAACAGTGCCATTGAACTGAACGGACTCGCAAATTTGGCTGATTATTGCTTCTGAAAAATGGTCAAGTTTTGGTCTGTACTCATCGGTCGCACCGAGAAAAAACATTTCTAGTTCTATAGACTGCCGAAAGTTAAAGAGAAGAGTGCAAAAAACTGATGAAAGATGGCGTTTGTGGTTGAGAGGCACAGCATCAGCCACATGTGTAAATGAAGCGTTAACTATGGCTAAAATTTTGACGTATAATAGTTAACTATGGGTACATACACACTGTCAATCCGATTATCTTTGTATCCGATTGGAATATGATCTAAAATGATGTCCACACTCCACACTGTATTGCAACTGTTCAGAACCGATTTGTGTGTCCACGCAGCTCTTTGACAATACGGCAATGATGTTGCGTTGATGGAGAGGTTTGCATTTGCAATATAAATGTTCTCTTATTTAAATTTTACAATGTGGAAATGTATAGCCGCCGCGCTGGACTACTGCGTCTCGAGCTGCAGAACTGTAGGAGGCTGGTAGGTTACTGTATGCACAACTCTTTTTCATCCGCGCCGGTTTCAAAATACTTTTCAAAAATAATAATTTTCTGCTCGTCCGGCACTTTGCAACAACACAGCCTTGTTTCGGCAGCGACTTTCAGCATGTTCCCTATAACAACGTCTGATGTTTATATTTTACGTGGCGTGGAAAAGTCACATACCACGAGAAAGAGCGTTCAGACTGGTGGATTTCCTGATATGTGATTTGAATAGGATATTAAACCACATATGGATGTAGCTTGAAACTGATTTCATGTGCTTTTTTTTGGACTGACAATCTGAACGTAGCCAATGTCGGGATACGAAAAAGAAGTAAGGACTAGAGAAGCTAGCTCGTTCAGATCTTTACCACATATTACCTTAAGTTTGTCAAAATTGAGCTCTTTCCTGCTTACCAAGTCCTTCTCTATATGATTTCGCAGCTTCCATGTGTTTTTCCCGTGGTTTAGACATCAGAAATTAGTGTAACAATGTGTTCAATAGTACATAAACAGTGCAATCCATGCCGTTGTTTACATCCGAGTACCTCCAATATGGCCGCGCATCCGGGTAACTGACCAAATCGTGACGTAGGTGAAAACCCTCTATTGTGCTGGGTTCTCTGAAGCAGTCGTGGTTCGCCTCTCACAGCAGAATAATGTAAGCGGCTTTTTTTTGTAATCGCTGCTTTGAACGATTACGTAATCGTGGCATCCGTAACCGTAATCGCGATTAGAAATTCGATTAATTGTGCAGCCCTAATTGATCGAACATGGCTAATGTTGCTGTTCCTACAATCACTCTCCTCTTTTAATGGCCAAGAATATGCTTCTAGTTCAAAAGAAGAAAATGAGAAGGTCTGAATGGATTGACTGCTGTAAAATTAGCCCATTAGCTTAACGCTTCCCAGCACATTCTATTGACTGTGATTTTCCTTTGTTACAAGAGAGTCTTAAGTGGTCCATTTCACATCTGACTGGACAGTGTTATCAGGTTGCTCTTACAGATATAGGCTAAGCAACTCGCTCAATCTCTCACAAGTTCAATTAAACACATCGGCAATAGACAAACTAGCTTAGTCTTGATTAAAAAACAAAAATAAACTTAAAGGTTATAATGTCATTTGTGCTGGTGGTTTTCTAAATGCAATGGAAGGATTCATGAGGTATCATGCAATTGCAAACAGCCTATCTGTAGAACCACCTCCTCCTTAGGTTGACTGACATTGAACCCTACAGAGAGACATTTTTTAATTACTTTTATCAGTCTTTTTTTCTAATAGGCCTAACTTACATATAGTACTTTACTTTTCTTCAGCCACTATCTTAAAATATTTATGTTACTGTATTTCTGTCATGACAACTCTCTGAGAGATTGACATGGTAATAGAGATGAGCATGGTAGTGGCTATGTCAGTGTTAATGTATTTGGTCTTGGCGGAATAGATCTGCTACGCTGCTGCAGAGCAATGACCGAGACTTCTACTGCCAATACATTCACAGACATTGCTGTGAGCATGTAAGGCATGCTGCTGCACATGTAACACATGAAATAACCCCGTAGCAGATCTATACAGGCGGAGCTTGGGAAGATGGAGGGTTTATGAAAGCACGCTACAGACTGCTTACAGCAACACTACCAGTATTTGAATGTTGAGCCGCATGTGTTGGCTAAATAATTTGCAAGTTTAGGTGAATTCAAATGATAATGTGAATTAAAATGATTAATAATTTATATTAATATACTGTATTTCTCTCTCTCTCTCTCTCTCTCTCTCTCTCTCTCTCTCTCTCTCTGTGTGTGTGTGTTTCATTTCAGATTTTCCGGAGAGCTGATAAGGATGGTGAGTGTAATCTGCTTCATATCATGTCATGTTAAATTAATGTGAATGTGATTCTTAGACACTGTTCTATTCTTAACATGAAACCAGACTCGACCCTGTTTACTTTAATACACAATTCCCATCTCTTCAATGTACACTGCTGTTCAACAGTTTCGTCTCAATAAGATTTCTTTTAATCTCTTATGCTCACCAAGGCTGCATTTATTTAAGAATAAACACAGTATACAGTATATGCTGTACAGTATTTATAGTAATGCAGTAAAAATAGTAATATTGTAAAATAATCTTACAATTTAAAATAGCTGTTTTCTGTTTTAATATATTTTAAAAATGTAATTTATTCCTATGATACAAAACTGAATTTTCAGCATCATTATTCCAGTCTTCAGTGTCACGTGATCCTTCAGAAATCATACAAATATATGCTGATCTGATGCTCAGGAAACATTTCTTCTTATTATTAATGTGGAAATAAACATAATTTATTTGAAATGGAAAACTTGTGTAAAATTAAAAATGTCTTTACTGTCACTTTTGATAAAATTGGTTTCCTTGCTGAATAAAAGTGGTAATTCAAAAGTTAAAAAAAATCTTACTGACCCCAGACTTATGGATGGTGGTGTATGATCCACAGAATAAAATACAGCTATTATAGCTTTACACAACACTGAAGATCTTGACCATCTGTCCGCACGGTATACTGACAGCTGAAACGACAGAACTTGAAGAAACATTCCAGAAACCACAATGGAAATGTGCTGCCTTACGCATAATCTTTTAAATAATTCCCATTTGCGGGGCTTATTAAAAGTTCAGAAGTTTTTGTTCTCAGATGCCTGACCAGTATTATTTCTGCACAGTATTATAACATCATTTCAATGAGATATCATCTGCTAGGAAAATCAATACGTAATGCACCAACTAGTGATTGCATTTGCTAGATGTTCTAAATTAAGTTTTCTTATATTACAATGCTAATTAAATTGCTGCAAAAATTCCAGATGTATTTACTAATTGATTTTAGATTAGTCTCATTATGCAGATTCGCCTCCATATTTATCATATTTAATATATTTATCCATATTTATTTATACCCTGTGTCCACAAAACAATTATGATTATGAAGAGAGGCTCTGTTACATATTTTGCAATGCTACAATTCATGTACTGTATGAGAAGATTCATATTACGTTTCATCCAGTTGTATTGTAATGCAGTTTTCTATATGATTCCTGATTCCCGATTAGCCTTGAGCTCTTGTCCGTCGTTATGGGCTCAGACCAGGGGCCGGTTTCGCCGTGTCCAACCCCCTGGGGCTTCTAGCCGCCCCAGCCGTCTAGCTCCTCAGATCGAGCACAACAAAAAGAGAGTGTTGCGTCTCGTGCCCCTCCGCAAAAAATATTGGAAACAGACTCAACACTCTCAGCCGAAGCCTTCGAAGCAGAAGCTGGATCTGAGGACTGTTCTTCATGCTAAGAAGGCTTCGGCTCAAAAGAAAAGGTCCTGACGCCACCAGCATCAGACCAGTGAGGGCAGCCCCAACCAGGATGGAGCGGTGTACACCTCAGTATACGGTGCCCGTTCCATCTCAGTGCACTCAGGGGGCCGTTGTGCCAACCCCGCCACCCTTGGTGCCTCGGGGCGCAGCAGCCTCCAGCGAGCTTCTGGCACAGTGTCAACTCGACATTGCGTCAGACTCGCACCCTCAGAGGGGGGTTCAAAAACAGAGACAGTGGCTGTCTCAATTACACCAGAGGCCTGCCTCGAGAGGCTGGTTCCCTTAGTAGATTTTCTGACAGAATGAATGAATCTGCCAAACATATCTCGATGGGTCCTGCAGATAGTAGAAAGAGGTTACAGAATCCAGTTTGGTGCTCGTCCACCACGCTACAACGGGGTGTTGCTCATGGTAGTACATCCCGAGCAGGCTCTGGTAATGGAGCAAAAGGTGAAAGCTCTGTTAGCAAAGGAGGCTATAGAGCAGGTGTATTCACCCAACAGAGAATGGGGTTTTTACAGCCGTTATTTCATTGTTCCAAAAAGTTTGCACCCGGGATGGTCAAGGCTTTCTTATAACCCTACACAGGGATACGTCCCTAAAGTGCCGACCAATATTCCGAGGCCTATTGTGCTGCAGGCTTTCTGTCCTCCTCCGTTTACTTCTTCAGACCAGGAAAAGCTGAACCTCTTGTGTCCAGTGCGAGCTTTTACTTTTTTATACTTTTATAATGGCTAATATTGTTCATTTAAATATTATTTTTCAATAAGTAATATTTTATATAAATAACATGCCATATTTGGTATTGAGAAAGTTAGTGATTGTGATTTTTTTTATTTATCAGAAGGCATCCTTGATGAAGCTTTTGACCTGCCGTATAAAATCAAAATATAAATAAAACTACATTTCAAAGTTTGCATATATGGTGCGCAAGTAATTACAAGTTTCATTTAAGTTAACTATATCTTTGAAATACATTGTTTAAGGATTAATATATCTAAAGCCTGGTTCACACGGGACGATTTTAAAATTGTCTGCCGATTTTCCAAACCTGAGAGACCCCACACACGGTGATAAAAAAATCACGGGTCTAACAGTTTTGGTCGTACAGTGTGTGGTGCGCAGGCAAAATCAACACATCACACACGAACCGATTTGACTCCCAAGCATTCCCAGGTCAGATGGGAAATCTCACAAAATCCCTCGAGATCAAACGTGACTTCAGAGTAAACAATCATGTACATGTAAACGTTGTACAAACATTCACGGTGTTGCCAGAGGTCGACGAGTTGGTCCTCCATCTCTGACGTCCACCGGACTTTCTGGTGCGCCATGCCGCCGGCTGTTTCCCGGTGCTTACTCGCCGCCTCGTCACCTCGCTTTCTGATTGGCTACACGCCATAGTCCACAGGCTGCGTGCTCGTTTGTCCCCGGGGGACACCACACACAAGGAGAAATTGGGCCAAAAAAATCCAACATGTTGGATATCCCCGATTTGAGATCAGAGCGGTCCCGACGTCCTTCTGAGCAGACGAGAGCAGTCTTAACACACCACACACGGCAGCAATATCTGATCAGATTATTTTAGGATAATCGGAGCATCCTTAAGATTGTCGGAAGTGGTGAATCGGGGCTTACAGAATAAACCTCAATCATTTTTCGAGCAAACAACACACAGTGTCATGCGCCCCCGCCGCATGTCTCTTACTGCAGGAGTGATTGGTTTCATCATGCGTGTGGAGCAGGCAGAGAGAATCATTAACCTCTGTTGTATAGAGGAAATTACATGCTCTTTTGGCCTGAGAGTTTTTATGCAGGCTTGGTCTGGAAAGGTCAGCTTCCTGCTTTTTGTATACCTGGTCTGTGACCATAAATCTGCAAGGGCTGTTGACATGAGAGCAGACATGGCAGAGACCTGCATGACCCATTGCCTTATCTGCATCTGCAGTTCGCCCACCCTAAATAAATCACTAATTTTAAGGGAGAGAAAGAGGGGTACGGGTACCTGTAATGGAAATTTAATTGGTTCTTTCAGCTGTTTTAAATTCTGTACTGTTTCTCTGTGCAATGCTTTTCACATTAAAAATATCTCACATGGTCAGAGAGAGCAGAAATGCTACAGATCAAATGAGGAAATCATTGGCAGATAAAAGAAACATTTAGGAACTAAATAATTTTTTTCCACATTTACAAATTACAGAATCACCGTGTGCCGTGATAAAGGGAAGTTTAGCCCTTAAAGGGATGGTTCACACAAAAATTACTCACACTCGTTCCAAAACCAAAAGGTTACATGCTTGGCTTGCACTGTAACGAAAGGATAGTGTATGACGAAACCGATTTCCGACTCATTTTAAATGTTTTTGTCGCATCTAATCTGTGCGTTAGAACCAAGCGGCAACCTCCCCGTCTCTCTCTTGAAACCAACACGGAAGTGAGTTAAACTGCAATTCATTGACTGGCCGCTTGAGGCTGGTGTCAAAAGTGAGTCAAATCTGTATCTACCCCATGTTAAAATGCCAAATTTTACAGCAGAAAAAAACGTGTTTACAGCCTGGTGTCTGTATGTGGCTTTGGTCTATACAGCTAATTTTGCCCTTCATAACAACTGTGAGGGAGGTGAATTTTTTTTATAACTCATCCGTTTAGTTGATTAATATTTAAAGTTCTGCATGGGTGTGGCCACTTGAGTGACAGGTGGATTGCCGCTGATGTCAGTGCTAGCCGTTTGTCTGCAGTTACTAGCCGTCACTTCACCTCAGCAAATGTTAGCTGCTGAACTTGCCATCTCTGCAGTGTTTTGTGATTTTTTTCGGGATTATTTCATACAATTTAATACACCCATTACTGTGCCCACGGCTTAGGATTCCGTTGTCGAGTATCGTTCGAGAGAACAACCAGCGCTGTATTTCAGTTGTTTTCCTCTGTGAACATGCACTAATGGATGTCTGACAATTTCGTTGCTTTTTGGAGTTTTCAGATTAAAAACGTCAATAAAGGCTCGTTCGTTCTGCTCTCACGGAACAGATAGCCTAGATTATAATATGCTTATGTTATGTACCGTCAGATGAAATCCTGCAGGTGTCGGCGCTTTCTCCGTCCATAATTTAAATGCACATCCTTGAATGAGCGCGGATTTTCTAGCGCATTTATTTGAACTTCATAGGCAATAACGTTATATCTATGGTTTAACCCATTTGAGAGGCGGCCAAAATCAGAATTTAAAATGGACTGAATAAGCTCTCTACGAACTTGACGAGAGATGCCGCTCTGACGGACCATAGACTATAAAAAAAGAGTGACTGACATGTAACGTTATGCACATAAATCACTGTCACACACACTCTCTCAGAGTAATATTAAGTTACTGCATAATACATTTTCAACTAGCAGAATAGTACAGAATCACGATACACAGTCTCACTTGTAGCCATGTCTTTTAACTGTTATCATATTTCGCAGGGCAAAAATAGGAACTTTTAATTGGCTTTACATCATCAACTGTCAAGGCCCTGTGCAGTCACAGACTTGGTACTGTCAGTAGCATAACGTTATAGCATTACCTTCCCAGCCTGAGCTAACTCGATCACGTCAGATAGCCAGGCTTCTCAGCTCCACTCACGCCCTGCCTATTTGCCCATTTTCTGTAATCCGGGAGTGACGCCAGGCCAAGATGGCGACGGCCGGCTCCGCCCACTTTAGGCTTCAAAAATGCTCTTCAGAAACCTACGGGTGACGTCATGGACACTACGTCCATATTTTTTTACAGTCTATGGTTAGAACGTATAATGGGTGCCTCTCTCCTCTTTAGTACTCTCCCCCTCTCTGCTCTAGATTTGCGGGTTATCACTGGCAGTAAATGAGTGTTTACGTGTGTGCTCACTGAAAATAAACATGCTGACAGCAACCTCCCGCACAGCGTGCAAGCATCAAGGCTTCCATGCTCTAGATCTTATGAATCATTAAAGTTGTGTAAAAATGGCATGATGGGTAAATAATGTCTCAGGGTAATTCTCAGTCATGAATATTCCTGGTATTAATCTTGTAGTGTGTTTACTGGACAGTGTACTGCTAAATATTAAAGACTTGAAGGATTTGCCGATGAAAATGTGAATTGTTTTTTACTTCAGATGAATGCGTACTTTGTGTACCTTCAGTTTAGTCCTGCATAGTCTCATTAATAGTGGAGCTTTTGGACACCACATGTCTGTTTCCTCCCGATATCCTTCAAATAATATTATCCCATACTAACTTCTAACTGCATGCATCTTTTAAACTGGATTTGGGCCTTACATCCAAGTCTGTAACAGATAAGTTGATAAAGGTCATGTGCCAAAGTCTATAGCATAATTATTCTGCTGTAAGACACAGGCAGGTCTAAGCATTGCTAATGATCTTCAGAGTGGGCACCGTCCCAACACAACAAATTTTTGAATGCATTTACAGAACACTAGGAGAACGCCGGCTCTCACATCTTCCTCGGGATAAGCCCTGCTTTGATGGAAGCTGGCCTGAGTTCTGAAACCCCTACTATCCCCACTAATTAAAGCCTTACTGGGGCTTCTGGACAGATATCCGCTCTCTGAACTGCAAAAAAACAGTCTGATGCCCGCTAACTGCTGCCTTAAAAATCGATCTGGAATATAAATGAATATCCTGAACCCATATGCTTCTCTGTGTCAGTGCTCACAGTGGTCAAAAACGGCTCCTGAGAGGCAGCAGTTAGAGAAAGTTTAATTAAAGCACAGAGGAGTATACAAAGCGTCTCATGCACTGTTGGTTATAAAGATAGTGCTTTGTACTCTGTTTTTAGGTGCATTTTTCAAGATCTGGTTTTGTAATGCATCAAATACTGGCTCTCTCACAAACTACTCGAGCACAAAGCACTGTTGTTAGCGCATTTAATGTTTTTTTGAAAAGTTCTTGCCTTTTTTCACACATCTGAATGGTGTTGCTAAAGGTTTGCCATGATGCAATGAGGTCTTTTTAGAGAAGCTTTAAACATACATCAGACTGCATTCAGAGAAGAACTTTGTTTGCTAAGATTATGCTGTTGCAAAGTGCAACATTAAGTGAAGTCAGCAGGGAATCTTTTTTAAAGTATTTGAAAATGCTTTGGGATCCCGCAGGTCTGTTCAAATCACACTGTTCCGTCCCAAGAGACTTTGCCTTATTAAAAATACTTCAGGCCTCCAGCTAAGAGGTGTGGGCTTGTTCCCATTCTTCCATTGTTTTGCCTTCTACCTCCACCCCACACTCGCTCTTTTTTCCGACCCGCTAATGGCAAATTTATGTTTGACTAAGTAAGTTTGGCTAAAATTGTGACTTTTTTAAAAAGGTATCTGATTAGTTTGCACTCTTCCACGTGTAAATAGAATAAAAGAAACATTGAATATGTGGTAGTGCTTTATTTAAATAACAGTTTAAAAAAGGTGGTCTGCTATTTTTTATAAAGGAAGCTCAGTCAGACAGACAGACAGACCTATATATGTGTGTATATATATATGTATATATATGTGTGTGTGTGTGTGTGTGTGTGTGTGTGTGTGTGTATGTATGTGTATATATATATATATGTGTGTGTGTGTGTGTGTGTGTGTGTGTATGTGTGTATATATATATACAATTCACCAAAAATCACTATTATATAGTAACTATTGCAAAAATCTAACAAAAGCAGTATTATATCGTAAAAGAATTATGACTTTACACATTAAACACATTACAAAATTAAAACAATATAAACGAATATGAATTTAACAAATATTTTTTAACATTCTTTTTTGTATTTAATCATTTTCCTAATTTTCATCATTATTTTATCTTTGTGCTTTTGGAAATGGATCTTTACTATCCCTCATTATTAGGCTTATTATTTTGCTTTTTTGGCTCATTTTAAGCAGAATGTATGTGGTTTCTGCAAATGTAAATGTAAATGTAAATGTAAGTGTAAATGTTTAGTTGATTGTTGTTTTATTATTCATACATATTGGTAATTTATTCAAAATAATTTATACTTTCACCCATATATACCAGTTAAGATATGTGTGTGTGGGAATTGCTGCATTGTGACACAATAGACTGAGATAAACTAGATGTGACAGATGTAATTATACATGAACATCTTCTCAATAACGAATACAAGATATATAAAGAATATTGTTTTTCTCCCTTAACACACCCCTGTTTTAAATGAGCTTATTTGACATTAAAGTTGAAATAAGGAAGCCATTTCCTACATTTTACATTGAATCAGATATCTTCTAAGAGTTTGATTTTGACTTGATTTGCTTTTTATAGTTTTCCTCATTAGATTTGGACCAGGCCATGTTTCAGCCGTACCCCTCCGAGATTGTGTTCCAAAACTACTCACCATTTAAGACGTACAAGGTGCCCTTAAAGCTGCGGAACAGTGACAAGGTGACTTTCATGCATCTGAATTGATCATACAGTGTCTTATACAGTATAACCACACACTAAATGTATTAATATAAATCTATCTTAACATAAATCTGATGAATCACAGCATACAATTTTGTTAACAATTGGTAGTTTGTAGTTCGTGCCATTCTAATTTACACCATTCAACATCTTGCACTATTCCTTTAAGACAAATAGAGATTATCTTGTTCATTTTCATGTGTAATAATCACTGGCTTGACATGGACATGCTGCTGACTATTTCAGGTTCCTCGACTGGTAAAGGTGATGGAAGAAGACTCACTTTATTTTAAAGTGGTCAGCCCATTAGATGCTAGTAAGAAAGTGGCTCCAGGCATGGTATCTACATTCACCATTTTATTTACTCCACAAGAGAACAAGGTAAAATTTATACGCAACATCTGCAACTGTCTCTCACATATTGCAATTTGTAGTGTACTAATGGGCATATTTGCTTGTAAATCAATGAACGGATCAAAGAAATGTTAGGAAACATGCTCTTTTGCAGTCTCTAATGTGACCTGCTAATCTATTTTGGTTTGGCAAAACATTAACACAGATTTCTTAATACTGTCATTCAAATAAAGTCAGTTCAAATTGAGCTGTGGTGGCCCAGTCAGAGAAAGACAATATTATTTCCTCTCTTGCTTGTATTTTCTGTCAGGTTCAGATCCAAGGGTCTTTTTGCATGTAATTATTATGGATTAACTCCTCAATGCAATAATTCCTAAATCCTGGGGTTTATTTAAATTAGGATTGATTAAAGAAACTATATGTACCAGATGTATAGTACCATATTATATTTAGGTTTTTTTTAAGCCTTGTCTTCTTCAAGGCTTTATCTTCCTCTGTATGTTACCACTGACTCTCATATGCCTGTAATTGTAGGATTACATTCACAGACTCCTCTGTGTGACTGAACGTGAGAAGTTTGAAGTACCCATCCGCGCAATTGGGCCCCGTGCCATCTTGGACTTCCCAGATAGTCTGCATTTCCAAGTTTGTCCAGTCAAGTGCTTGTCCCAGAGAACACTGCTTGTGCGGAACATAGGAAATTGTGAAGCTAAATTCCAGCTCAGCACACGCAGGTAAAAGAGGAGTGACATTGTGGTGTGTAGATGATTTCATGTTTTGATTTATGACTGACACTTTCTTTTTATGATTGCGTCTATGTTCCCTATAGCCCATTTTCTGTAGAACCATCTGTAGGTACTCTTGATGTTGGTCAAAGCATGCAAGTTACCGTTGAGTTCTTGCCAAAAACCACTGGGGATCACAGCCAGGTTTTGCTGCTGCATTACCATTCAGGTACTTACTGCTAATTACATCACCACAATCTGCTCTTCCTACAAACTCCTCATCTGCAACACACTGCTGTATGTCACTGTGACACAGGCACTGATTTCCACGTGCACCCACCTGCGTCCTACTCAGGAGGTGTAAATGATCTTAATATTAGCCTTCATCTGTAATGTCTGTTCATCTTCATATTTTCGAATTATTTTCTACTGAGAATAGCTTTAATATACTGTGCTCTTTTTACTACCCACAGAGCACCATAATGCACAGAAAATAATGTAGATGGCATTTTAAAGTAAATTTAGGCTGAAAAACATCACATTGACTCATTGACTAGCCAAATTGCATTGTTCTTTTTGAGGCAGAATATATTTACATGACTTTCCTCAAGGTTTTGTGAAACTGAATATATTATTCTTTAGGTGTTGATTACCCTGAGGTTATTATGATTAAAAAGCGTCAGTTATTTTTGTTCTATTTGAGCTTGAATATTTTATTTGTGTTCTTTCAAAGGGCCCTTTAGGCAAATAGCTATATTAATAAATCCTATTAACAGATTTTATTTAGCCTGAAATGGTGCGGGTGCCTGGTTAATCTTATAATATATCGTATATAAGGATGGAATGGTCACACCTCTAAAAATGGTCATTTTGGAATCTAATTCAAAATCCAATAGTTGATTTTGTATGAACTGATTTTCCTGCTAAACAAAAACTGAGATAAAACTTGCCCTACAATAAAGCAATATAACGCACCATGGACAGAAGATTGCAAAGAAAGAGCACAGGACAAACTTTTCTCCTTCTCTCTCCTCCCTTCCTTTTCCCCTGAGTCAAATCACCAAAAGTTCACTAAGAATGTCTATATATCACATATGATGTACCTTGTGAATCTATTGTTTTTCCTTTTCATGTTTGGTATCATTTTAAATGTCTCAGTGCGATTGGTAAAATTGTCTTAATTTCATTGCAGTCATTGGTATGAGAAAGATTGAAAACTTTGGGTGATGTCTCTTCAAGATATCGGGTCCTTAATGAATGAAAATTTTTAAATATGGGATACCCAGAATAATCAAAGATCTAAATTAATTCATAATCAGTATTTATGATTATTTTCTAGTAAGAAACACAATCTAAATTTGATTATCATTTGAAATTGGAGTCAGATTAAGCGTAGGGCTAAAGTAATATTGAAACTAAATTCTAATAAATTGAGTGAACTTCACTGGAGCGCTGAAAAGACATACACACATATTATTCCTTCACCCAGACCGTTGGACTCCATCTTTGGGCCAATAGGTGGTCTTTACAATTTGTTGTTAGGATTCATTTGATTACATATAAATGCTGAATCACTGTTTTACCTGAATCAGCTGTAGGTGGATAGGCAGTATTTATAGACAAGATGGTGCTAAGAAATGTTTAATTAAAGATCATGTGTGTAATAATAACTGGTTGTAATTGATTATGAATATTTGGATCAGTTAATATAATTAAATGAATGTTGTAAATTAATATTACAATCAATTAACCTGTTTGTCCCGTGAACACTCAGTGTTAATTGTTTATTAATTCTAAAAAATTTACATTTCCGGGGCATGGGAGAGCAAGTAATCAAAATCGATATGATTAGAGACTCCAGATATGAGTTTGAGACACAGACAACTTTACGTGTGACATGAAACTACTCTAACATACACATACATACATGCATACAGTTTACCAAGGGAAAGAGAGCTGA
Organism: Rutilus rutilus; assembly: GCF_951802725.1. NCBI lineage: Eukaryota > Metazoa > Chordata > Actinopteri > Cypriniformes > Leuciscidae > Rutilus > Rutilus rutilus. Next base: position 37,669,360 of record NC_140213.1, read on the forward strand.
AGCAGAATACAGGAAAGCAAGAAGTTATAGCATTGTTTGGAATTCAGCAGATCAACAGCCTTGAGCAAACCATCAGTTTAGTTCTAACACGCCCTTCTTTAAAAGGGTTAAGGATACTTAATGTATCAAATAATGAGACTAAGTTCAATACTTGCATGTCTCGCCCATTTGAATTAAACAGTCCTGATGCAATTTGTTGAGGCTCCAGTTGATCTTTGCTGATGTGGTCTTGATGAGAGAGAACCAGTGGGAGTCAGAGGATCTTTGGTGAATGGAGAGACAAGGCCGCAGCCTGGCTTGGGGGCCCTTAGAAACTTCTAGTTCAGCATCATCTTCACGTCAGCATTTCAGAAAGGGACTAAGAGAGTAAGAGGGGCATAAGTGATTTTTAAAGCGTGAAGATGTCACACCCTCTGGAGGTGTGTGAGCCAATGAGAAGTTGTTCCTTTTGGGAAAGTTTTTACGACCCATTATACTCTAGCAGGGCATTTAAAAATGTAATTTCATTGGGTGTTTAAGAAAAGAATCTTCAAGATTCTTATAATACTAATGCATCACAAAGTTAGCAAAATGTAATGTAAATTAACAAATGGGGTACTAAAATTGGAGTTTATAGAGACCAAACATGTCACACATATGATTTTGGTAAACCGTAGTATGCTATGCAAAGTCTGAAACATTAACCCAGTAGAGTTTACAAGAATACATAGGCCAAACCACATAAAAGAAAAAATTTGATACATGTCTATACATTTCTCAAATGGTTATATGTAGAATATATAGGATTAAAAGGGTTTATTTTACCTTCTCAGCCAGAATTAAGTGAGAGTCACAGCCCTCTGCAACATTCCTTTGGGGTCGTAAAATTCTTATCAGTCTCAATGTGTCCTGTAACAGGACAGCGGGTTCTGCCAGTGTGTTAGCTTCATTTGGGATATTAGTTTTGGGGGAAGTTTCATAAACCTTTATTGGGAGAGTGAGTTTGCTGGATTATTCATTAAATATAATGAATAATTTGTGTGTGTCTGATTGGTCCAGATGCTACATGTGCATGGGTAAGAGGGTGTGTTTAAACTGACATACTAGTGTGTGCATGAATTATTGTCTGTGTGAATGTGCTTGTATATTTCAACATGTAGTTCAGCATGTGGTTTAGGTATATGTGTGTGTGTGTGGTTTGTGCAGGTGCTCTCCCTGTCTCACTGAATAAACACACAGGTCTGCTGAAGGCCATCGACATTAACTTTTTAATATGCATTCTGTTCTAAAAATACCACTTTGTGCCCATCAGGGGAGTATCATTTTTAATTTAGCGCCTTTTCCTGTCTCCTCCCCATTTATGTTTAACGCGAAGCTGCTTTGGAGCATGTCTTCATTGGTTTGGTTCTGGGATTGGCAGAAACAGTCCCAGTTTCATCTCAGATAAGCACAGAGACCTCTCTTAAGTCTCTAAAGGTGCTCTCTCTGTGCGGCGTATTTTACAGGGCTGAAGTAATTTTTCTTTTCAGTAAAGCCAAACCTGATAGTGTTTATTGTTCAGATATGATGGACATTTTAAAAGAATTTTTGTTGTTGATGTTTTTGTGGTTGCTAATGTGCTATAGAGTATCTTGTCGTTAGGTTCTAGGATTTGTTCATTGCATCGTTCAATGAGCATACAGTAGCTGTGCAAATGTCAGTGAACAACATGACATCATGACTTTGCGTGAAACATACACGCCACTTTCAAGTCAAGTGGCGTGTTATCTATACGCATTTTGAGCTATCCGCGTGTATGTCCACGCCGTCATCTTCCGCGTGTATGTCTACGCCGTTAAATGTCCGAGTGATTCCGCGTGTATGTCTACGCCGTTAAATGTCCGAGCGAAACGAAGCAAAATGTAAATCTACATCTGGGGAGCGATATTTTTTTACTAGGATGGTAGGGGAAGACTCATAAATGGTATTAACCCCAGTGACGGGTAGGTTTAGGGACGGGGTTGGGGAAAGTCATATATATTTATATAGAGAGTAATGTAACGTTAAGTCAACGGCGTTGATAAACACGCTGAAAAGCGATTATGCGTGTTGATAGCACGCCAAAAATGGAAATACGAATTGGCGTGTCATACATACGCCATTTCATGAGATCAGTCTGCAGTGAAGTAAAAAATGAAAGAAATGTCTATAATTAAGAAATATGCATTTTGTGTAAACACTTAAAAAGTTAAGGAAAAACAAAAAGTATGCTTATTTTGTTATTTTGTTTTGTTACTATGTAACTTTTGGCCCTTCAGCCAAAAAAAAAACTGCATGTGTTTTGTGGAAGAACATTGTTTTGGTTGTGCTTAGGCTCTGCATGACTGCAGATGAATTTGTTTATCATACTGCTCATAAAACATTCACTAGCCTACTAGGCTTAAGAGATATTAGCAGTTTAGATGGAAAGGATCTGAAGCTGAGTAGCTGAAGATGTTACTGTAGCTCTACCCATTAATTGACATGGTACTACCTTGAAAATAAATTCCAGCACAGCGCCACAACAACCATGATGAGATGACACTTCACAATAGATAATGCTTTACAATAAACTCTGTTTGAGGCAATTTATCTGTTACCTTATTCACAAGGTATTTACCCACTGTAAATACCTTACTCACCTGATGAGAAAAAAAGCCATCTCCGCATCAGTTTTTCACATCTTTTAAAAGCAAAGCCAATTTTGATTCTCGTTTTATTACGAGCTCTGTGGTGTTCTCTTTTTTTCCAGTAGACTCTCCTATTTTCAGCTTCCCCAGTGGTTCGAGATTAAGCGTGCTCCATGTCAACCTTTCTTACTCGTTATGACAACTAACCTAGGCCACTCCCACAACATACATGCGCCAAAGTAGATGGAGCACCTTTTCTCTATTTACAGATATGACAAGACTCTCACGGGCGAGTGACGTATGTACGCAATTTCCCATGAAAACCATCCCGTCAGGTTTAAAAATATAAACACTTATAATAGCCCTACCATGGGATTGATGATATATTCTTCTTCCTCTAGCATGTTTTCCACAAGTGTGGAGTCCGCTCTCGGATCTTGGTATACTATTTTGCACGGTCAAGTGCCTCGTTTGTGTATAATTTGGTGATCCTTATCTGCTTCGATTGTATCCTGCCATCTTTGCTTTGTCCATCAACTTGGTAGTTTCCCATCCACCATGAAGTGGTAGGCGGTGTCGGCGAAAGTGCCTGGTGCAGCCCGTAGAACGTGCCAATACCATTGAAGCTTTGCTGCATTTTCTCTGTAATTGGTGCAACGCCTATTTGCTGCTGGATTGTATCATTACAGCACAGGTTAAGGAGAGACAC
>NC_140213.1:38272895-38480077 GCF_951802725.1 Rutilus rutilus
AAACATTTCAAAAATAGTTGAATTGGAGCACTAAATCATTTAATTGAATATTAATTGAATATTTTTAACTGATTCCCGGAAATAAATCAAACGTACCACTTCTAATGCAATATATACTAAAGTCAAGTGTCAATCAAAGGCGCTATTAAAAAGTCACAAGTCTAATGACATGCTCTTTTGAAAACCTAATGAATAAATAAGAAGCATGTTAAAATCAACATAAAACTAAGCAGCTTAGATTTATACACCCAGCAAATTGTGAATATTTAATATATTGCCAAGCCAACCACTACAAGCTTCAAACTCAACCACAGCCTATAAACTCCTGACAACCAGACCAGTCCAAACAAAACAGAGAGGAAGTTAAGCTTAGGGAAAAAGAACTGAGAACAATATAAAATGTGTATATAAATACTTATGCTTTTTTAAAATAAATAGGGCTATTGTAGATAAACACACACACTGTTGGTGAGGGCAGAAATGCTGAGCTGCCAGAGGAGGCCATCTTAAGAGCTCTGATCAAAGTCAAAGCACAGCAGAAAAAAAAAAGCTGCTGCCCTAGATGCATCCTATTACCAGCCCTGAGGTTCATCAATAAGAGATGCTGGTGGTTTTTGCTCTGAGTGTGTGTGTGTACGTGTAGCTCACATCTCACCTTTGCCTTATACTATTTATGAGGACTATGGCACCTGCGTGAGTGCACACATACTGCCTACTACTGTGTGAATTACAAATACCCCCCTACTCAAAGAAAAAACTCTCCGACAAGCAAGTATGTTTCCTGCTTTTCAACTTTTTGATGAGTTCTAAAAGATTAAGAGTCATTAAAGTTCCTCTGCTGTAATATAACATCAAAGCTATCAGACGGTTATCCTTCCTGGAGATAACGTGGCATTTTAAAGCGACCACATGTCTACCCCGTTCAGACTTGATTCCTGGAATTATCTCTGAGTAAGTGTCAATGCTCAGGATCTAATTGAATTCCAATATCAGACAACACAAATCCACCCTCAAACCTTCACCCCATGATTATCAGATTCTTCACCTGTAGAGCAAATCTAAAGGTGGCGAATCAAAGCAGGCTCAGATCAGAGCAAGCCTTACTTCTGGATGTACAGGGGTCAGATTTGTTTTTGCCTACATGTTGATAGGGATCTGGGTCACTTGCCCCTGATCAATAAGTGACGTTTAGAAGGGAGTTGTGGGCAATTCTAGGAAAATAACTGCTGTGGTAGCTCAGGGATATGTGTGCAAGATCCTATTTGTCTTTAATTCCCAGCACAATCCAGGTCAGCAGAGAGGAATGAGCCTCTCTTGTAAAACCTGATCTAATTAAAGGTATCCAGCCTCTAATGCTGAAAGAGAGCTCTGAACAGCTTCTAGATGCAAACTCAGGGGACAGAGGACACTAAGAACACTCTTGCCACATATAGAGTAGACTAAATAAAGCTTGGTCAACAGTGTCCGGCTGTACATTAGAGAAACAATAATGCAGCTATGAGCCAATAGGTAAAGAAAAGTGAGACCTAATCAGAGATTGTGCTGCAAATAATCATCATCCATCCCTTTAATGGACTGAGTTGAATATTTTCTATCATTCTCTTTTTTTTTTAAATCAGATGGTAAAATATTGTAAATTCGGTTTATGACAGAAAGTTTACAGTTAACGCCAACTCTGACCCTAATATACCTATAAACGCATCCACTTCCTCACTCAATCCACACACACAAATTTTAATTAGATTGAGCACACAGTTCAATCTTTAAAACATTAAAAAGGCATTCATTGTAGGGGCAAACCTGCACATGATTAAAATAAGCTACTAATTCCAAAATTAATCGTTAAATCAGTTAATAGGGTTATTTTGCATCTACAACAGTGCAGGTTTACCCCGTTCTTAAGGTCAAATAAAGTAATTAAAGAGGTATACACACGGTGAGAGGCAGATTGGGAAGTCCACGTACCCCGATGATAGCATTTAGTTCAGTCATTGTCACTTGCTTTGCACGTTCAACAGCTTGTGCTACTTGCTGTTGGTGCTGCAAGAGGTAGAGAAAATCTGGTTAAATTCAGAGTCAAAGCAAATTACAACATCTAAAAGTTCTTAAATAATAATAAACAGTACAAAAACTTAGGAGAAAAGATATGGTTTCAAATTTTTATAAAGCTCAAAACACTACATCTAAAACTAAAATGAAGCTATAATTCAAATAAAACTCACCTCTTGTGACAGAAAAGGCATAATCTGGGCTAGAATAGCATTGAGCCTTTTGGCAATCTCAGTCTGGAAGAGGAAAAGAAAGAGGAAAAAGTAAAAAAAAGGGTTAATTTACTTCTGTTAAAGTGCACCACTAAGCCTTTTTTAGCGTTTCCCAACGATTAAGCCAATTACCACGGCAATCAGAACCGCTTGACTCGGCACACTCCAAACTGCGTGATATTGACATGTGAAATATTTAAAACATTATGAGAGCCCAGGGGAGAGAGAGAGAGAGCACAGCTGCGATGAGTGTATACTCCAAACCACACGAAGAACGAGCCAGATACACTGGAGCTGTGTTAAGAGTAGCACTGCACTTCAGCTGCCATCAGCCTGCAGGTACATTCTACTAGCACACAAGACTTTCCTTTGCACTCTCTTAACTTCACATTTTCATCTCTACCATTATCACCACTGATTTGTAATTGCACTAAAAAGAAAAGCTTGCAGAAGTTGATTCCGTTCATTTTACATGTCTCCACAACAAAATGACTGCCAACTCCTGTTGTTTAGCAGATGTTAAATAATGCAGACAGTCCCTGAGGGCATGTTGGAAGCAGACGAATGTGATAAAAGACTTAAGGGCTGACCACAAAAAAGCTGTTTTATAAATCCCAAATTTATGAATTTCCACTATCCAAATTTTTTACACACGGTCTAAGCAGCAGTTAGAGACAAAAGATTTTAGCATCTTTGTTGCATCAGTGCTTTTATAATAATTTTAAAAAAAATTACTACAACCTAGTAGTAAAAAAAAAAAAAAAACAGCACACATTTAATTACATCATATTCATTTAAAGCTGAAAACGTTATTCAGAAATTTGGCCCAAATGTCTGTAGGAATACTCACACCTTTAAAATTTGCATTCCGATGAGCCTTTACAACAGAACAGAAATTGTTCACATCACAATAATGTGTCTAATGAACAAAGGTGGATTACGTCCAGACCTGTCAGGAGCTGAGACCTATTTTGCCTTCTCCAGACCCCACCTTTTTCATTTTCTCAGCAACCCACCCCCAAGTCCCCCCTTCATCTAGCCCACCGCAGGGACCCGACCTTCATTCTCTCTCCACCCGCCTGACCGTTGCCATGGCAACTGTAGCCGAGCAGGCCCCGTCTCCTATCGCGCGCCGATCATTATGCAAATGGTACCTCAGCTTGACCGTAACAGCCTGTAAAATCATATTACGTGCACACAGGCAGGTCATTAAATTGAATTTTCGGCCTGTCGATCGGCTGAGTACCGCACACGAATGGTGGATAAAAAGGCGAGCAATAGCGGAGGATGATGTGGGGTCGTTGTGAGAACACATGACAGTAAAAGGAGGGGTGGGGGCAAAGCCAGGGCTCTCCACCCAAAGGCTACATGCAGCTACAGTAGGATGTACTCCATCCCTCTTCCTTTCCATCATCAGACGCCAGCAGGAACACAGCACGGCCGACATCACAGCCTCTTCCACTGATGAAAGGAGCTCACATCACAGGTCTGGCACTGGCTTTGACTGAGACCAAAGGACAGGGGAAGGAAAGCCTCTGAAAAATAACTCGGCTACAGATACATCATCTATAGAATTGATGAGGCTCAGTTCAACCCAGGGCCAGAACGGAGTACAAACACATCACAGGAATTTCAGCTCTATTTTTCATTTCAATGGCAAACACGCAGCGCTGCGCCGACCAGGAAATTATTTATAACATATTGCCGAAAATGCCAAGCGGTTGCAGAATCCAGACACAATATTTTTGTACAAGATACTCTGTAACACCCAAGAAAGTTTTGCTCCCTCCCTTTGTATGTCGGGACAAGCTATAGTGGAAATACTGAATAAACCATGCACGCTAATAAAGAAAATACTATAGCCGACCATATAAAAATGAAACGCTCAGCACAATCTGAGATTATGTACATAAGTCCATTTCAAAAGCATGATGCTACATCAAAATATAAAAAAAATCTGACATTTAGAAATGCACAATATAATTTTGCCCATATTGCTGTTAGTAAATATAAGTACTTTTTGTTTAAGTGCTTGGTGCTTGCAAAGTATAAAATTGTACATCTGAAACAGGTTAGAATGACAATATGTATCAAAAAAAGAAAACCATACATTGTGAAAACCAAGAAAAAAGAAAAAGAAAACCATACATACAACCATACAAAACCAGCTTTACACATTCTCAAAAGCTATAGTCAAACTTTGTGTGACAAGCAGGGTACAAGTTCAGCTTTTAGACACCCTACTATACTGTGGAAAAAAATTACTAGAAGAACGCATCAACAAAATGCTGGTCGAAAAGCCAGCTCAGTGTATAATCCTTATTTGCCAAGATAAACCGCGTCAATAGCAGCCTAACATTTGACAGGATTTGCTGAGAGGCCTGGAGAGCATCGAACACATTCCTTAAGGGCTTAACGCGACGTTGACAGCTGGCCGAGTGAGGTCAAGGGTTGCCTTATCTGACACTCACTCTAAAGCTTCATGCTTTATCTTGCAAAAACAATCCCGCTGTCGGGGGAAAACATGTCCGACGGCGGTGATGTACGTAAAAAGTCGGCATATGCTGTGCGTAATATATGAATCTATGATGAAAGCAGTGCTGTGCATTGAGCTGGACAAGCAGAGCTTTTAGCTACAACTGCGGATAAAAATAGGATGTCACTTTAAGCAGATGAAAGCCTGCCTCTTAAGTGGCGAGCTTCACGCTCTGGTACACAATTACAGGTACTCGGACCTGTCTAGCACCATTTCAAGAGCACTCCAGGGCCAGGCTGTCAATGGCGTGCTGAAAGCTATTTGTCTGTTGCCATCAGCGCCAGCGGAATGGAGTGAGACGCTGATGAGCATTGAATATAGAGGAAAACAACTGGCCCTTCCAGGCATGCGTCTCCATCACAAACAATACTTGACCTAGCCAGGTTGATGGGGCCCCTGTATTCTGCCAGGGTGAGAGGGTGGTAATGCTCTCTGACAGCCTCATGCTCAGTAGTAAAGGTATAACAAGATCTATATGTGTGTGTGGCAGAGGTGAGAGCACAAGCTTAACAGGGTTGTTAACTTGCAGCACTGTTGAGAACTGGCATTAAAATTTACCTGCATTGATCGACATTAGTGGAGCTGGGCTGTAGGTCTGCACGGGTGGATAGCTTGTGTTTTCAATTGTTTTTTTTTGCTTGTCTCTGACATACTCAGCCTCTGCAAATAGCCCTGCTCTATTATGCATATGTTTGGAGAGTCATTGTACAGGTTCACCTGGTTTCATGACCTAACCACCATAAACAGTATGACGGAGCAGGCCTGTGTTTCCCAATCCTCCCACCTCTTTATCAGAGGCTTTGTGTACTCATCTCACTGAGCCAGTCAGTTTGCTTTGGCTCACATAGAGAAGGACAATCCAGCAGTTAGCAAACACTTCCTAGGGCACCCCTTATAAATCATTTATCAGCGTCCTCATGTCAAGCCGGGCCTGACTGCCACAATCTGGGTTTGACAGCGAGGAGAGGGGAGGAGATTCCTTCTGAGTCTCACACCAGGTGAGAAAAACTCACAAAATAAGCTACGCTGTGAGTGCACCTCTGTCATCACAGCGGCTCATTGACATGGAGCAGCTGCCATTACAGCTGCATTTCCTCCCTCACTATGGCTGTCTGCAGGTATCAGACGCTAGCGTGCATCCTGAAATCCGCATTATGCCGCAACTGTTTAAAATACAAAGTGCCTAGAGACGACAGAATGGATGAGGAAACGGATTGCCTAGCGGTCAGAATTAAATCCTCAGTGCTGAGAATAATGCGGTGTGGATCCGGCAATCTACACTACCTCGGTTGGTTAACCACCCCCCGTCTGGCATCCGCTCCTGGGTTCAGTTTAACCCAGATCAACAGACCTGGATAAAAGGGTGGGATCTGTCTGTTTGCTTATGAACAGCATTACCTCCCTCCTCTTTAGCGGGTTAGACTCAGCGTTGGATGAATAATTCAATAGTGCATCCATGGGCTCTGTGGCGGTTCCTGATAAAAGTCAAGGCGCTAAAATGGATCAGTCGATTAACCCGTTTACACAAGGCCAGGCCTCCCACCTTCTACTCCTATTCTTTCACTCTTCTGTCCCTTAGCTACCAGTTGGGAGATAAGTGGTTAACAGGAGGCATCGCAGGGGCAAGGGCCCTGACAGACAGAGGAGTGCAGAGATTCACACTGTGGACACTGATGGATCGCCATCCACAACCTCCTCCCTGATGCCATTAACCTTCATAAGGTGGAGAAGGGGAGCAGGCTGAGGAAGCTGGGTTGTCTCTTAGGTGGCCTAACTACATCTGGTGCACAGCACAATCTCATTATTATCTAGGGGACAGGACATGTACGATGCATCACAATAATGCCAAGACATATCAGATTAGTCTTTGCAAATACAGTGGAAGAGTCACCTAAATTTGAAGTACAACTTTGAAAGTAGTAAGGTGGACAAAAAATAGGAAATAAACAACTGATTTATAAAAACAATAGTTGATATCAATATGAAAACAGTCACTTAGTCAGTTCTTATCCTGTGCACAGATAACATTTGTTAGTGATGTCAATTTGCAGTAGGAAAAAAAGCAATTCTGTCAGGATTTTTTCTGGAGGGGAAAAAGGTCACAACACAATTGGCCCAATGCTTCAAAGAAGGTCATAATAGGTCATATAGTTTAATGTGGCCATGATGCTGGCTTCAGGCGCTTATTGAAAAAGATATGGAATATATGATCAAATCAAAGATATAAATGACCAATTATTAAAATATATGTTAGTTGCAGCCCTAGAGAAATTGTAGGGTAAGAATTGATTGGAGGGGATGTATTCATGGCAGTCTGTTTTTCCCTTAGCATTAATTTATAAAGGGTGTCTTAAATGTGCTGACATAATAGGGACTCCACACTCTGCTCCCTTTAGTCATTAAATCACACGGCCCCTCCTGCCAAAGTCCTGACTTTAATCTTATCAAAGCTGTCTGACCACACTCTACTCAGCACAAGCAGGAAAAGAGACGTGTGTGTGACTCTGTGTGTGCGCTTGTAATGTCCTGACTTCTAGCTTATACTAACGGCTGCTCAAAAGAACACAGTCTACAGTCTCTCTCTCATCATCTCTAAGGAGTGCACTTCACTTGTCTCCTAACACACCGGTGTGACTGCATTGACTGACGTCTACACACACAGCGCATGGATCCTCTGTGACTCAAAGATTGTGTGAACACGGATCAAAGGGCTACATACCTGTTTGTGCATTTCAATGTTCAGCCCATAGGACATCTCATAGTACTGAAAGAAAGAGAAATGAAAAATACTCAGGTTTTTTTTATACAATCCGAGGAACATCAAACATTTTCACCTCACATCAGAGAGTAGAGAAAAGAAAGTCAGATTCTAGTGAAACATGAGGGGAAAAGAGGAGAACAGGCTTTTGCTGCGCACTTCAACATCATGTCCCAAAACAGCCTCTCATTACTGCAGTTTCTTTTTCTCAAAATTATAAGGATAAAAGTTTACAATGGAAATCCCACATGGTTTTGAGGTCAGAGTTCCCATACGTTCTGACCAATTAAATCCTATATTTCCCATAAATCTTTTTATGGTAAAATTTTTATTTTATTGGTCTAAAGGTAATATAATAATTTTTCACAAAGAGCAATTTGTAGCCAAAATTGATATTCAAGCAGAAAAAAACAATAGGAAATAACATTTCCACTAATTTCATGACTGAAAGTGACAATTATGACTCTGGGAAACCTGTTCACATAATCAAAATTTTAAACCATATTAAAAATATGTATTTTTTAAAATGGCTCACCTTGTTCTAGCAAAACCTAGTAAATAAATAATAAAATAATAATAAAAAGAAAGATTTAAAAACACCCTGATCCCTCTGCAAGTCTAGATTTTGACACTATCAGCTCAAACAGTCAGCATGGGGATTCTACATGGTGTTTACCTAACCTCTCCTCCTCTTTCTGACTGACATGCTTTTTCCTGTGAATGGAATGTTTAACTAGCGTCCCTGGGTATTGGTTAAAGTCATTGCTCGCATGTTTACACAAGATAAGAGAATACACTTCCACAGTTTAACCTTGTTTAGCTACACCACGAAAAGCTTTGTTTTTCCTCTCCCTATCATAAATCCTAACATGAGGCTGTTTTGATCTCCTGAATGTCTACGATTGAATTTAGGGCTTTGGTGTTGTGTAAATGATTAAGCCCGTGATTAAGATTAACACTGAATTCATGTAGCCGTTTGTTTGTGCGGAAAATCTCGTAATCAAAGACGGAACGCAGCAGAGACTTTGGATTTCTGTTGCGATCTAGTATTTTCCCACAGACGCCTCTGGCACTCCTCCATCACCCCTCACCCAATTTACAGCCATGCATTTGTCTGAGAGCAGCGTCTCCTTGGAGAATAATCAGATCCACACACAGAGGGAGGTAGAGAGAAGGGGGAGAGAAAAGGGGGAGAGAGAAGAGGGGACAATGCTGTGGTCATTGACCCCTACGGTTAAGGGTTGGTGTATGAAAGGGCCCGAGGCTAAGAGCAGTCAGTCAGGGCCCTTTAATAAAGCAGGAGGCTGAACTAAAAGCACCAGAGGGGGTTTCACAAACACATTCTAAAACACACACATACAGAGAGACACGCAACAAGGCATCTGCCTTCGCCCCAGCTACTAGTAATGGCAGCTTACATATTGGCTAATCTTACCATGACATAATGGCGCTGCATCTCTGTCTTCTCATTGGCCAGTTTGTCGTACTCCACTTTAAGACTGGGATGAAAACAAAACAAATCAGCTACTGAACAAACATGTGTTTTCACTGCTTACACCCACAAAAATAATCCACAGTGCAAACATGAAGCTAAACAAATAAATTCACATTTTACAAGGCTCCATTTTAAAAGTAATAAAATCAATTTTAACACTTTAAATTAGGGACGCAGCGATGTTAAAATTCTGCTTAATGAAAATAATAATATTTTCATTTATGAACTAGTATAATAATAATAATTTTCACATTATAGCTGATAATAAAAACCTAAACTGTTTTTTAGAGTAATAATAAAATCACAAATAGATAAAATAACAATTTTGTCACTTTCAAATCAGCAAACGTTCAAGTTTTGTAATGCTAAAGTGAAGTCAGACATAATAATAAACAAAATTCACACAAACAAATATGTCCTTATTGGGTAACACTATACAATAAGGTTTCATTTGTTAACTACTTTAGTTAACATGAACAATAGCTACTTCTACAGCATTTATTAATATTAATTCATGTTAATTTTAACATCTAACACATTATGGAAATCAAAAGTTGTATTTGTTAACATTAGTTAATGCACTGTGAACTTACATGAACAAACAATGAACAACTGTATTTTTATTAACTAACATTAACAAAGATTAATACATACTGTAACAATCGTATTTCATGTTAGTTAATACATTAACTAATGTTAACAAATGAGACCTTATTGTAAAGTGTTACCCAGTATTGTACTACATTTTTTTTTTTGCTTTTATAGGTTAAATCTTTGTTGTAATCAAGCACTATCACTTTAGATTAATATTAGATGACAGCTGCAGTAATCAGAAATCTAAAAACATCTACAATTAAATGTCCATAACATTAGCTAATAACCAATATGGTAACGATACATCATGCACTTTTACTTCACATTTTTTACCATTAAGCACACTTTAAAAAAAAACAAAAAAAAAACACAATTAGGCCAAGCGGTAATTGTACAAGCTACTTTACGGCCATATAACTCTAAATTATTACCTGTGATACTGGGCTTGCAGGAACTGAAATTCGTCTTTGATCCTGTCACAGGACTCCGCCACAGTGAATTTGAAGCCTGGCTGACCAGGCTGGTGGGGCGCCTGAAAGACAGCCATCACATCAATCAAACTCAATTACATCCTCAGAGAACCAAATTTGTTTTCCACCGACTGCAGAGCGAGCCTCTAATGCATTCTGGGCCCTGGGAGAGCAGCTCTAATATTTCAGCCTGAATGAGGGCTGGGGGTGACATCCACGCTACAGTGACATCTGGGAGATAGCTGGAGCACCAGTAGCGCTCTGACAAAGGAGGCAGGGGGGGGGGGTCTTTACAGTTCTGGGTCTGCCGTTTTAGTGCCTCACATAAACACCGGCGGGAGAAATGGGGTCGCCTCGCTTGGATAGGTCTGAGCGTGCCAAACTACGCCTGTAAAAAGCTGTTGTTTTCAGCCTCTCTTTCTCTCTCTCTCTTTCTAAACCAGGTGCTTGCGAAAAAACATGAAAATTTACCTACGAGAGAACAAAGATGATTCCTTTACCATTCAACATCAACTCTTTTATTGACAAGAGGCTTCAGAGGTTTTTACCCCACTTGATTGTGCTTCCAACCACCCTGCTCTTTCACTTCAAAGCATTATCACAGGCACCAGGGCTTAGCAAATCAAATGAAGGTGCACATCATGCACATCAGGATGTCGTTCGTCATGGACGGGCGGCTCTGCCCTTGCTCTCCAGCTAAACTGATGCAGATGTAGCAATTATGTTCCATATCAGTTCAAGATGCACTTACCGGATGCCGGCCCTGTGGATACATTTTGAAATGTATCCTTTATTTTTTGGAGGTCTATTGGGTGGGGGGTGTCCACTGGAACGCCACTGTACTGTAAAAATCAGCCGGACACGAAGCCAACTGGACGCTGGGGGCAAAAATCCTCTCAGATCTCGGTTGCTGGAACCCAAACAATGAAAAATAAACAAACAAACAGACGAGGAGGAGACCGTTACATTCAAACAGAGGGTAAAAATGAGTGTTGGACATTTAAACTTGCGGTTGAGATACGTATTTTCACCTGCACTTTGAAAACAACTCCGTTCATTGTGTCAGGGGAAAAAACTACACGCTCGAGCGAAACGACACATTCTCTGCTACTAAAAAAACAGGAACATTGAGAAGAAATTTGGTGTTTTTCTTTGTTTGGCAACTGATATTTTGACAGGACCTCATCTAGCACTTCACATTGCTTGAAAGAAACCGAATAAGAAGCCCGTAAATGAGTCGACAAAGTGATAAGTGATGAGCTCAGTCAGTGTGTGAGTGTGAGAAGCGTTTCAAGTCTTGGTTGGTTGGATAACGAGCTATTGTCGTTAGCTAACCTGCTAGCCCACTGTACCTGTCTTTGTGCGCCCGAACTGCCGAATCACTTCCACTGTTCCACTTCTGAAATGTTAATCACGGCTTCAATATCTGAGAGAAAAATATGGTTCCTGGTTGACGCGAACGGTGGCGAACATCTCTCGTGCGCTCGCTCTATCACAAGAAGCGACTCGATGAGAATCAGCTTCTCCGAGGCAAAGAAATAAAGAGACGCCAAACTCCACGGCGCGAAAAAAAGGTTCGTGTAATCCCCAGAAAACACTGCCAAAAAGATACTTCCGAATTTGAAGAGGTTTGGGACGTTTAAAAGTGTAACGTTGTACTTCTTCGCCGCTCGAGCATTTCCCCTTCGTCCAGCAATGCAACCCTGTGCCACACACAGACAGTCTACTGACACGAGGGCTGAGCCACTGCGAGAGCGCCTCTTGCTAGCCAATGAGATGAGAGAACCGAGAGTTTCGCCCTGCCTGCCAATTGCAGGGCCGCGTCCCCACGTGGGGACTGCATCCTGATGCATGACATCATACTCGCCATTTTAGATCAGAACAGGTAGCTCGTAATGCAGCCGCTGAACATTTCTAGGTATTTTTGAACAAAGTGGACCGATGTCACAGTCAATGTCTTTGTTTGGAGATCTAACACAGTCACAGTACAGACACAGACGACGTTCTGAGCAGGAAAACAACAACATTGTGTATTACAAACACTATTATTTATTATTTATGTCGGTTAAAACATTAAATGTTTAGTAGGTTAGAAATCTGCCTTAAAGTTTTTTTTTTTTTTTTTGAGAGGAAAACAGTATATGAAAAGACGACGATGAGATTACACACACATTATTAACGTTTCTGTGTACATCTCACGGTTAAAAATAAATAAATCACAATTTAAAGTAGGTATATATAATACGCATAACTTCTAATCCATTTAATTTTCCTATTTAAATAACGCACGTTCAATCGGTGTTTACAAAACATTATTTTCAGAATTCTCAAGCTCCTTTCATAACATAATGTACACAACGTGTACATCTATACGAATATGACATATCGTCAAGATGGACAGATAGCTAGCGTTGGGAATACGATGATTGTTCAGGTTTGATCTCCGTGAACAACAGCCATGTCTGAACTCAGAGGAAGAAGCGCCCAATCCCGTGCAGTTTCTTCTGTTGCACCCACGTGGGATCCCTTTGCGGCTTTACAGCTTCTCAGCCAATCACAGAGTAGCATTCATATTCTCTCGACTGCAATTGGACAGTAAAGGTTAAGGCTGTCATTCAAGAAGGTTTGTTGTCAATCAATACCACGCGGGGTCAAGCGCTGACAAATGCCTGTGCTTCTCGCTCTTCTGCCCGTGAATAGTGCCTGGAATGGCTGCTTAATTAGCTTCGAATGGCTTTTCTTTCCAGTTCAAACAATCTGTTACTACCACGTGGTAATGAGAGCCTTACATAAAACAAAGGAGCAAAGGAGCATGCAAACACTTAATAACATAAAAAAAATCCCTTCGCTCATAACCACATGTTACTCACATATAAAATAACATCGTTATAGCAGTATAAGTTGATTTTATTTCTTGAAAAAGGAAATAAATTAATAAAATGTAAAATTATGTCTGAACATGATGATATTTGTATACAAACAAGTTAGTCAGTATTTAGAGAGCAATTAATGCTTTGTGATTAGGGCATTTAATATTGTATGTTAATTGTGTTATTTATGTGTAGGCCTATCTTATTTTTTTTAGAGAAATCTCTTTTTTATATATATAAAAATGATCTAACTTATCCTATTTTTTTCCGCTATTCCTATTTTATTTATTATTATATTTTTATTGTTGTTTACTTGTTCTTGGATTTGCACATCACATACTTTTCTGTTGTTGTTTACTTGTTCTTGGATTTGCGTATTACATACTTTTCTATTTCATAATATGCATATCAATATGGATAATATACAACATATAAACACCAGGGTGGTCTTATATAAAAAAAAAAAAAGCAATGCACCATGAATTTGCTTAATGTTTATTCCAGGTCTGGGACTACTTACAGCTCAGTGATGTGAAGTCTTTAGTATTTATGGACTGTGGTTTGGGTTTTGAATCGAGGGTGTCATGCATAGAGACACACGTCATGTTCTGTTGTTGGCCTGTGACTGATACTCTTGATTCTGTCCATCCTTTTGATAAAAAAAAGGAAAAAAATCAGGAGGTGCTTATCAGGGCTGTTCTTTTGGCTGAAAGAGAAGGAGAATGTATGTGTGTGTGTGGGTGTCAGAACTGGCAGACTAATCTCTCCCAGGCAACCCCCCATCCTCCTCAATAGAAAGTGCTTGGATTTAGAGCAACAAAAGACTAGGCCTAACCCCAGGGAGAAGGCCAGGGCCCCTCCACCCACGCAGACCTCCTCACTGTTTATTTACACGGAAACCCCAGCCACTGTGAAACTCCCACCCCCAGGATTTACACATGCCACTATTTGCAGAGGTGCTTTTAATTCTTTGCAGAACAAGGATCGCCTGCCCCGCTCTCAACCTGAGCCGCTGCCCAGTTCCCACACGTACACACACACACACACACATATACACAACCTAAACACATGACCGAAAACAATCCAGCCACGCTCAGACATTTGAGTAACTATGTGCACATATTCCAGTTATTCAGCTCGTCTTGTGTTTCTCCCTCTCGCCATTGTAGATGGCTCTTTCCTGTTCTGGCTCAGCTGTTGTTAAACATTCAGTATAATGCCAGTTCATAAGAAGGCTATACATCTTGTGAGCCCTTAATGGTTTCATGCGCGCTGAAAACGAGGCACAGATAAATAGTTGAATCTGCACCAGCATTCATCACCATCCGATTGGTGCCTTATGCAGATTTGCTCAGTATGTGGTCATTAATGTGACGCACATAAGAAGCCAGGGTGAAATGTAAACTCTCAGCCCATAAATGAGTAATGCGCCACACTCTCCACCATATTCAATTGGAAGGTTCCCGCTCATGGAGCATAAAATGGGGGGCTTATTTCGGTGATGAGTGAGTATTGTGCCGCAGCGCTGTCTCCAGGGCACTGACATGCTTGTGCTTCGGTACCTAAAAGCCAGGAGAACAGAGAGTGCAATCACACACACACGCATTCCAAGCCCACAATGGGCCCAGTGTGTGGTGAAGGGAATTGAATGGCCCACAGTGTATCAGGGTGACTCGTCAGGCTGTAATCAATGCAAACAGGATGAAAGGCCTTATCAAAAGGGACAAATGCAGACATGAACAGTGTCGCCAAACAAAAAGGGATGGAGCCGTTGGCAGAGGCTCCGGTCCAGGCTGAATGCAGCCAGCAGCGGGGAAACAGAGCCAATTACTACTCTGAAATTCTAATTCTCTGACATCAACAGCCACTCATTGATATCTTAAAGCCTCAAGTACAGGCATTAGCACTACGTGCTGCAAGCTAACGGAAATGCATTGTCTCTGCACTGCACTATACACAAATTAGATCGTCTGATAGTCAAATTATTTTATACTTTGGCTGAATGTGACTTTATGATGATTAGTCATTAGGGGGGTAACAATGTATTGTAATTTTGTATTTTTGGCTTAGCAGAACCATGAATATTCTATTCTGGTGTCACCATTGCCCTGTGCATGAGGGAGAATGACAAAGTCCAAGCCTATTCAAGTTCATTAAATTTAGCATTTTTAATGACCTGTTCTTTTGTTTACAATATGTGTTAGAAGTAATCATAAAAAAAAAAAAAACATAACATTTTAACTCTGATTTGGCTTTGTTCAAAGCATCGTGAGAGTAGGCCTAGCGTATACATGAGATTAATTTTGCGTATCGAACCAAGTCATGTGATGAGTATATTGTTACACCTGTTAGTCGTTTATTTTTTGTATCGCTAATAAACGCAATCCTACTCATTTTGACATCACTTCAAGCGAAGATCTCATTACATGCGAGTGTCTGAAAGGTACAGCTGCCTGAGCAATTTGCTGGAACCGCCAAGGGTAAAACGCTGGCAGAATGAACAGTAAAGATCCCCCAAAACCTCTCAACCACAATGACCTTCTCACTGTGTTGTCGTAAAAATCAATAGCCCTGTCTACACTGCTTTAGAAGGGGCCTAACGGCCAAAGAAACGCCTCTCGCACACACTCCCTCCGGCCTGTTAATATTTCACTACCAGTCAGATGGTCATTTTTTCCTCATTTGGAGGATCTGTTGAGAGTATATTCATATCCTCAGAGCAAGGGTTAATGCTATTCAGCCTCTGACAATAAAATGCTACAATGAGTCCCGTTTTGAGAACACAGCCGCATTAATGACTATTGTGCGCAGCGACTGACTCATCTGTCAAGAGGCTTGTATGCTCCCATTTACAAAGCCTCTCCTCCTCCATAATGGTAACGGCCATCATTTATTCCGCTCAGGCTGGCAGACTGTGTGATATCAAACCCTTGAAGTCTGACCTCCTGTCAGGCATTCTTAGCTACAAAAAGCTACTGAAAGCCTCTCTTGTGCCATTGTTGATTAGCAATCCATTAATATAGAGCATCACGTAGCTTCAGGTTAACCGCAAACCAGCGAGACGATGACACTTGAGAATACATTTTTTTTTCTCTCCTACGAAGGGATTTCAGTGTTGTTGTAAACATGGCGCGACCCCCTCTGCTCTCTTGTTAGCGTCAAACCCGTGGCTGCAGCGGCAAAAGGGCCCTCTGTTATCCGCGCTCTCGTCTTTTCTCTTCGAGTCACATCTCACTCAGACTAGGCCAGAGCAGAGCCGTTAGATAATTGCTAGCGACACTCACTTCGGCATTTACATCAATTTCACAATGAACCGCTAAAGTTCCCAGAGCCTTTCCTTTGAACTCCCAGAGCACAAACCGCTCCGTGTCTCTGTTGGATTCGGTCGCTCTCATTAAAGTGGAGAGGGATTAGTCACTGGGAGGGAGATTTTAATGGAGTATTGTGTCATTATTATTCCACACTGATCAACAAGGTCCTCTCACTCGCCACTGTTCCCCCAAACAACCCCTACCGCAGATTCTCGCTATTTTTCTTTGGGTCTAGCGCAAATTGTCCCCAAAGGATGAAGAACACAATGGGCCATAATCAAGGTGTAAACCCACCACACCTTGCAAGACGATGCCATTAGCATCTTGAAAATAGGAGAATCTGTTCTGTTTTTCACACGCCTCCCCCTCTCTGTTCACAACATCATTGTCAGTTTATGCCCACCCCCCTAAAAGATTAATCCGATTCTAATTAGATTCTGCCTCTCTTGTATTTTCACACAAATCAACACTATCTGTTGTACATCTGCGAAGGTCTCGTTTCTTGCGGCAGCAGTTAGATAAAATCAATGGAGTGTGATTGATGTAAGCTTTGTGCCTGACAGTTCTGTGATGAATCTAAGCAAAACTAATTGTCTGACAGATTTCCAGCGTGTGCGCGCTCATCTGCGAGCGCTGAGCTGCTGGGGAGAGAGACGGCGAAGCATATTACAGGAACGTTGATGTGCATTATTTTGTAGATCACTTCAAGACTGCATGGAGATCTGTTGCCATGGGAACTGAAAGCCCAGTGGATTGTGGGTCAATCACAGGGAGACTTGTCTGAGCAGATAGAAGGGGGAGTCGTCTGTCTGCAGCTGAGAACGCCACCCTCGGGGAGCGCTGCAGGTGGTGGCCTGGGTCATCATGCCATCAATGTGGCAGAAAGCGTAGCAGGGACCCTCAATATGTAAGAATGAAACAGTAGGGCTGTTATTATCACGTGCATGCCAGCCTGATGGACTCTAGACTTTAGGGGGCTCCAGAAATTCTCTCTAATGCTGCAAGAAGATGCTTGCTTCCTCCCCCTTGCAACAAACAGCTTTAGCGTGCTGTCTGCTCTCATAACCGCTCTGTCGCTCGATGCTTTTCCATGCCAGGAGACTCACCGCAGGTTTCGAGCGCTGTCTACATGCCAAGTTGTTATCTTCTACGTGCTTGTTACTCACTTCCAGAATGTCATATGCAATGAACGCCGCTATGCTTGCTTTCCGCCACGCACACACACTGGCATGCAACTGTTCAATCAAAATCTGTTCAGAAAGGCTTAATAAAAAACAAATTATATTCATTTTCAAAGCTGGAATTAAGAATGCTTTAGCCAAAACATAATCTCTTTGTAAAGGTGCAGCACATAGTTGCCATGGAAACAAGTATGAAAAGTGCAATCCAAAGAAACACAACAACGTATACGTTCGTATGATAAACCATGACTCATATTTGACTAAATACATTTGCTTTTTCTAGATAAGCAGTCTGGCAGTTCATTCTTCTAATTGACCTATAATGGAATGAAAGGATGTTTGTCCAGTCAACCTGACCCTGGACTCAACAAGTTAACAAATGCAGGCAGATAACCACGCATCAAAACCGATTATGCAAAGTAATGCATTAAAGTAATATTTAAAAACAAAAAAAAAAGGCTTTCAGCGCAAGTGAATGCTTTGAGAAGGATTAGGAGGCAGATTAAGTTATCAGTTGTCTGGCCAACAGTGGTGTTGTGTGATTATAGAGATGTATTGCAAGCACCGAACGCAGATATGACAATAATAAAAATTGTACCCCGTGCTCCAGAGGCCAGAGGACCTCTGTTTAGAGAATCTGCCAAACCACACTCGTGGGAGGAACAGAAGAACTCTTTGACAGTTCTTGAGATGGGAACTCTAAGGAATTTAATGATTCTGGTTTCTTAACGATTCCATCAACAGTTCTTTCAAATCTGAGGAAGAAATGATTAGAAAACAAAAATGCAATTTTGCTGTGAAATGATCACTTCAATAGTAAATATAAAATAACAATGAAAACTTATGGTAAAATATTTCAATAAAAAATTTTTCGGTATAAAATACAGACAAAACTCTTTAGTTGTCTCTTCAACTACACATTGTCAACAGCCAGTCAGTAACTCTTCTGATTTAGGGGTCTCAAGAGAAGAATGAATCAGGTTACTTAATAAACTCTCCAAACAGGTCATAAGTTTTTCACTTGTAAAACGATTACAATGAGGAGTCGGACTTAAAGGGGGATAATTCACCAAAAAATTACATTTCTGTCATCCTTTATACTCACCCTCATCCTTTAAGTTGTTCCGAACCTGTATAACTTCCTTTCTTCTGTTAAACACAAAAGAAGATGTTTAGAAGAATGTCGGTAACCAAACAGTTAATGGACCCCATTGGTTTCCATAGTATTGTTTTTTCATACTGGAAGTCAATGGGGTCCATCAACTGTTTGGCAACCCATATTCTTCAAAAAAATAAAATAATATTTTGTTCAACAGTAGAAAGAAATTCATTCATGTTTGGAACAACTTAAGGGTGAGTAAAGTTGACAGAATTAAAAAAATTTCAGTGAACTATCCCTTTGGATACACTGAATAATCAGACTTTACTGGTCGCACTGTCTGTTCTTGATTCATTTGAGGACTAGACTTCACAGGCCTAACTGTATTTTTCTCACTGAATAGCAATGCAGGGAACACTTTCAGAGTATTTTAGCACAGCGATCCGATGACACATGCAAAAACTGTGAACTAGACCGAACACCCAAAATCATTTGGTTCTGGTATTCTTTTTAAAAATTATATTCAGAACCAGTTCTCAGTTCCTGTGATAGGGACCCAAGCGGTCACAAGATGAATCACGCTGAGATGTAAACGATGTTGCGACGTTGGCATCCAAAAAGATGTTTATTAAAAGCAGATGTGCAAAATGCAAATAAATATGGTTAAGAGTTTAAATAGTACAAAAGTTATTAATAAAAACGGTCTAAAAACTAGAACTGCTAGGTACTAAAAAAAGTACCAACTGCCCTCTTCAGCAATTGAGGCCAGAGTTTTACTGTGGTCAAGCAGTGCTACAATAACCTTGTCTAAATTTACTCTAAAACCACAATCCATCTGCTAGTCTCTTGCTTTGGTGACAGCCATCTTATATGCACATCTTTCCCGCACTTACTAATTGCAACATGCCATACCATTACCAAGTTATCTCTTGCCTCACCATATGATTAATACATAAATACATAAGATTATTAAGTACAAGAGTTAAAAACAACATTAGTAAATACAATTAAAAGGATGGATAAAACCAAAACAAACATTTGTACAAACATTATTAGCTAAAATGAGCGTTCCTTACAGGTTCACGCCTTATTTACATCAAGTAAATGTTATAAAATCAACAGTAAGAATATAATAAAGACAACTTCAAGGTCTAGTCTCCATCACATTTCCCAACCCTAGATTTCACATATATTCTAATTAAGCAATAATTTACAAGAGGCTGTGCTATACTGTCACTGTACTGTTGAAGCTAAAGGGCATTGCAAATCTTTTTATAAAGATTTTTTTTTTTGGTGAAAAAACTACATTTGGCTTTTGTTCCTGTCCCACACCTGAGCTCCATCAGGGTGACCATGTACTCAGTTTGACGGTGACGTTCGGACAGGCTCAGGCAGCCAGTGCTGCTTTCACAGAACAAAGGCTGGGGCTTATACTTCACACGGCCCCTATTCATTTTCTTCCAAGATACTGTAATTTCATGACTTCCACACCATGGAGAGTCTCTTTTCTTATTTCCTGCCACAAAAGCAATAAAGCCCTGCTCCTCCAGGCAAAATTGCCTGTGCACAAGCACTCCTATAGCTGCTGACTGACACATGCTCCCTAAAAAAATTACTCCTCCATCTACGGTGCTGTGCCGCCTCAGAGGGGGACTCCATTCCATTATTAAGTTGAAAACGAGAGAGAAAGATAGAGAGGGAATGTAATAGAGTGATACGGTGAGAGAGGAGGAGAAAAATGAGAAGGACGACTAGAGTCAAAGAATAATAGAGAAGCCAGAGAGCGAGAAAAGAGGCAGGGGGAGAGAGAGATGTCTTTTACGTGGAACAACAGATCGATGGATAGAGTGGGATTTCTGACAGGAGATGAGGCCTGGTGTTAAGAGTGAGCGTCTAGCTGGAACCATGGCCTTTCTGCAAGAGATCGCTCACTGGGACGAGAAGATCCGTGAAGAGGAGCACTTCTGATCTCACCAGTGGGTCTGCAAAACAATCAGCTGGAAATGACATTGATCACTGGTCTGAGACCTATACGTTCACGCAATAGCTCCCCTTGCCATTCGGCCATTTAACAAACAAAAACAGCCATGTGATAACGACAGAATCCTCACAGCGCTGATATCGCCGGAATGAGGTCATTACGTTTGCTAATTTAAGATTTCTGATATCATATGGCATGAGGAGCTTAATAAGAGCGAACAGAAGCCATGCAAATTAATGTGGTTCTACAGTGTGAAACTAAGCCTCTTATTTTTCCTTCAAATGAGGATTTAAATTGACTTCCTTTTTGAAATCTAATTATTAGCCTGTGCCCTCCAAAAGTCTCCCTGAAAGCGCCTCCAGCATGCCGCTTATTAACATACACACAACCAACGGCAAGCTTAAAACAAATTGTATATTTAGCGTGTGGTAATGGGATTAAATCCAGCTGAATTCAGGAGTGTGTCTCGCGTTTAAACGGCCCCAATATCACAGCTTCATTACGGTAGCTCCTCCACTTCTCTCGGCTCTGTTTACACTCAATTTTACTCCTCCGCCTCCCCCGTTCAGTCGCGCCTCTCAGCTATTCAACAGATTGTGCTCAAATACTGATCCAGAAATCTAAGACAATCATAAATAATAAAAGATTACACCAATCTCAGAGCATGCTGGTAGTTTCCCAGCAGCAATGAGCACACAGAGAAGTAATTGTTAGCCATCTGTGCACCAGATTGGTAAGAGAAGATGGTAAACAAAGAGCACAGTGTACCTGCTACATTGTGCACTCCTAAGCCAGCCAACATTAAAGGCTTTGATGACGTGTGGCGGGCAGGAATCGAAGCATGGTCCAAAATATTTTCATGCAGATCCAAATACGTGGGCCGAGATGCCAGGCCTGTGATATTGCCGCCACTTTTGCCTAATGAATGTGCCGCCGTGTGAATGCTGGTGCAATGTATCACTCTGCAAGTGAGATGGAGAAAGAGATTGGTTAGAGAGTAATTAGAACGGCAAATGATTGCATTTACATCTGACACATTTCATGTTCCAGAGGGTAAAATGATGTCATAAACGTTCCGTCTTTGTAGCCACATTAATCATTCATCCCAGAGCCAAGACTGGTTTTACTGGAGCACTGATATCAAGCAAGGCGTCATTTCCCATAAGGCTTATCGCTGAGATTTCGTTGCTGATCTCGAACCATTTTGCCTTCAAAATGGACCATGAAAGATGTCGAGATAATCAATACAAGGGTTTCAAAGCATTATTCCACTGTTACGAGTATCCTAATTTTGTGCAAGTCAAATGTTCCAATCTTATGAATGGTTATGCTTCATACAGTAAATGTAAAAACAGTAACCAACACTTGAATGGGGCAAAACATGTTTTGATTGACACACTCCCCCGGTTTCACAGACAAGACTTAAGCTAGTCCCTGACTAAAATGTATGTTTTAACTGAAAGCAACTTGCACTGACATATCTTAAAATATAAAATAAGGCACGTTTATAAAAGCTGCTTAAATTCATTATTGAACTAAGGCTTACTCCTAGCATGATCTAAGCCCTGTCTGTGAAACCGGGCCACTGTGTGTGTCATTTTTTACATGTATGTCATGAACAAGTCATTAGTATGTTGTTGTTATTGTCATTGTCACACAGTTGTAAAACTGGGTGAGAATACAAAAAGACAATGTGCTGCTTAGCAGCTTCCCACTCAGTGTGGGGTGTCTGTCAGACTGATAAAGTGTAAAGGCATTGTGTGTGAGTGTGTACACAGATAAAGAGGAAGATGGAGAAAGTAAAACACAGTTCTTGTGTGCTTCTTGAATCCGAGAGGTCTGCCCAAGCACTCTCCCTCCCTCTTTCCATCACTCTCTCTATGGCCGAGATGCGAAAATACATTTTCAGGTCCAATGAACAGTCCAGAGCGAGGAGAGAGAGGGAGTGGGACCGGGTCTGCTCATGCTGTTGCTGTATCTGGAGTGTGAAAGGCAGATTAATCCATATTATCTGACGTGCCACGGGGACTCGCTGGGTGCTCTCTGCTCACTTGCTCCTCAAACTGCTCTGTGACATTTCATAAGATAATTCAGCAACAACAACATCCAGTGTTTCTATATCAAGGTGAATCTCTCCTGTGGAGATTGTACAGTCATGTGACCTCTGGGATATTGACCTGCCCCGAGAACTCTCTAAAATAGTCCTTGCACAAACAAAAAACATCACTTTCTCAGCACTCTGCATCTTAATCTAAGAGAGGGCTGACCTGGACTGTGACCTCCTCCCATCCCACAGGAATGCCACTAAGGAGAACGAGAGGAAAGAGAGGGAGGGAGGATGTGTGTGAGAGAGAGAAAGAGAAAAATGAGGCGAGTTGAGCGGGAGGATAGGCAGCATTAATGAGCTGTGTTTATGTTCAGCACTCTCCTGTTGATGGCGGTTAATGAAGCCGAGTACAGTTAGCGGAGGGATTGGGACACGCTATCAGTAATTAAAATCCCCCTCATTAGCAGAGCTTAGGAGGGGAGAGGAGACAAACACAGGCAGGTGCACCAGCTGCACTTCTCTCTCTATTTCAGAGGCCGCTGGGGGAATGGTGTGTGTAAGCCTACGGATGTTTGTGTGTGCATGTCTAATGGAAGGGCTGTATTTGCTGTAATCTTCTCCTTTCAATGTGTCCCGTGTTTTCATTTTCATTTTTGTCTACTCTAAACTATCAAACATTTTCCAAAGGTGTTATCATTAAAGCTGCGAAAAAAAAAAAAAAAAAATTAAAAAAAAAGTTGAGGGGCCTTGAAAGCACATATTCTTTACATGTAAGATGGGCTGCTTGCATGCTGTTATTAAGATTTGATAGAACATCAGCAAATATAAACACTCATTAAGGAATAATTGACTACGAATATTTTAAATTTAAAAAATATTACTGTTCCAATGTATTTTTGAATACAGCCTTGGTAAATACAAGAGTTAACTTTTGGCTAACTTTACAAGGAGCACCAAAAGCCAAAAGACATCTTGGATTTTGGACACTTGCAATCTTATCTAATAATAATAATAATAATCTGTTACATTTATATGCCGCTTTTTCTGAGACCTCAAAGCGCTTTACATATGGAAGGGGGCCTTATATGTACTTTAAGGCCCCCAACTTTTTGTTTTTACTTCCTTTTAAGGCTTAATGATAGCTTAAATGTAAAATGTAATTTGACTTTCGCTTATATATATTTCCGTTCTCAATTTTCCAAAAAGATGAAGGATCCAAAGGATCTTCATACATATAAAGGAATTATGGATATAGAACTCAAATTCCACCTATTTATGCTACTTTAAAGATAAGCAGGATAAATCCCAACTCTGGGGTGTGATATTCTCAGCACAAAAAATATTGTATATTAGTATCATTTTTTAAAGGATGATGATGGGTAACAGTAATTCCTCCATGGACTTTATCAGCATAACGACAGTCATTCCTTTAGGGAGTGCATAACAGATGTACAACACACACAGTTCCTAAACCAGAAGATAGTTGATTTGAATCTGTGTAAAGCCCAAAGGCTCTTCCAAAATACTATATAGCGGTCGATGGCAGCAGTGAGAGCAGAAAAAAAGAGACATCAAGCAAAACAAACATTTTTCTTAAGAAAATCTGAGTGGTGCTTGCCTTGCCAAAAGTTGCCTCCATGATGTTACAGTATTTAGGTATGTGATTACATATGTGATTACTTATATGTCATCAAAGATGCCTTGATGACATATCTAAAAAGAAAACTGACATTTATGTTTTTTTTTAGCAAATATTAGTAGAAATATTTAATTCACTGACGAGTTCATAAGACATGGTAAGTAAATAAACACGAATGTTGGTATGATGTAAAATGTAAGTAAACATACGTATCACAGCACTGCACATGTGTGGAAGTTTTTTTTTTGTTTTTTTTTTTACATGCTTTTTTTTCTTTCTTTCTTGTTGATCAGATAATTTGAGGTCTACACCCCTTTCAATTGGATCGTTTGTGGTGTTTACATGATGAGCGGATTGGGCCATCATCGGTCTGATCATAAACAGATTATTTGGGTGCATGTAAACGAAGCTAATGATGCTTCCCTTAGCAACATCAACTGATAAACACAGACAGAAAGAAATCGGAAGGGAGAGAAGTGAGAGGCTGAGGGTCAGGAGGAAACGGAGAGAGATAGAGAGCACTTTACAATGTGACGGAAGCCCAAAGTGGACTGAACTGTGTGCCATCTCAGCCACAGCCCATGCTGGATCCTGTAATCGGCCCCCACCACTGAAACCACTGCCGCTGCTGCTGGCAGCCAACACAGACGCGGCCTGGCCTCGGCTTGCCAGTTTGTTTACACAGCATGCAGACCCAGCCATTAACAACGGGAGCCCTGTCAGGGAATAAAAAGAGACACTTTTCATGTCTGAGGCCTGTAATTGTGGCTCTTGTGTGATGTTTTTTTCCCGCTTCTGACCCCTAGCGCTGAGGTCGGGAAGCCGCTTAACATGGGGTTTAGCGTGGAGCAGACTACCCTGTATTTGGGACTGCGGTAGTGCTGAGTGGTGCCTGGGCCCCTGCAGTAGTATGCAATGTCTATGGCTATGTGATTGATTCGGCTGTAACACATAGACTATTATAACGGTTCCATGGGCATCCAGATCACAGGACGTATTCAGATGAGCGCAGTTGCTACTTACACTGTGATGTCTTATTTTCCTTCCTGCTCAGACTCTGTTTTGATATTTCATATGGTAGCAAGCTGTAAAAAGTATTGAAGCATTTCCTCTAAAACCCAGAGGCAGACAGACGTTCATGTCCCTCGCCTGCACTCATTGCAAACATGCAGAAAACACTGCGCAGACAATCCTACATGTGGGAATGTGCAGTGCAGTAAACTTGTGACAGCTGTTAATATTAATATCAAGCTCTTTTTTCCTCCTTCCTTTCTTTTTTTCCACTTTTTTACATGTAGCCTATATACCGTATACACACCACTGGTAAGTACGATTTTTTTTTTTAAAGAAAGAAAGAAATTAATACTTTTATTTAGCAAGGATACATTAAATGCATGCTATACAAATGAATGCTGTTGTTTTTAAACTTACTATCCATCAAAGAATCCTGAAAAAAAAATTATTCACAGTTTACACAAAAATATTAAGCAGCACAAATGTTATCAACATCAATCAAATGCAGCTGTTAAAATTTAACTTTGCCATAACAGGAATAGATACATTTTTCAAATGTATTAAAAAGAAAACTTTAATCAAATAAAAACAGGCTGGTAAGCATAATATACTTCTTACTAAAACGTTTAAAAACATCTTACTGACTACAAACTATAAAACAGCAGTGTACGCATCATAAACATATAACAATGTTACAGTTCCATTTAAAAACTGTTTATGAGTTGACTAACATTTACAGTCAGACAAAACAGCAGGCTTGTGGACACTGGTGGGACAGAGGGGGAAGATAAGTTGGCTTGACTCCTGCTTTTTCCCCTTTGATACCTCCAGATAAGTCGGACCCTCAAGGAATCTTATCTCAGCCTTGTATCCTGTGCAAATGTACAGTTTAGTCTGAGAGATTCTAACAACTGAATATGACAGGGACAAAGGGCAGCACCCCGTGGGGAGAGGAAGGAGAGAGAGAGTGGTGACTCGCGCCTGGGTGACACACAGTTTCTGCCCCCAGCGCCTTGAGACGGCTCGATGAGAGATCTAGGTCTGCGGTACCTAGGAGAGAAGCACTCTTCCACTCCATCACCCCCCAGCCAATGGGTGTAAGAGCGGGGTGTCGACTCCTATTATACACAGAGCCTTCATCCCACAGCACTGCACTGCTGTTACGGTAAGCACAGAGGCCTCGGAGGTGACATGAATTACTGTGGACAGAAAGCACCACATTTGCTCAAGCCCTCTACCTTTGATGCACAGCCACGTACCAAGCTGCTGCAATGGTGAAGCCAGGTGCTGGGTGGGTAATTAGGTTACTGGTGTTCAGGAGCTCCTGGGTGGGCCACGCTGGTATGTGGCATTGGTATAACAGGGTCACTGGTGATTCAGCCACATCCCCTTGCGCTATGAACACACACACATACCCACATTGTGGTGTCTGAGCTCTCAGCCCATTTTGGTAAAACTGTGGCCTGGCAGCACTCGCCATCCCACCCAGCCTGGGAAGAGCTGAGGTCAGGGCCGTCAGCCAACGCTGGATCACTCTTTTACCACAGATCCATGTGTGTGAGTTTGTGTGAAGGAGGGAGACCCACAAGCCTTATTACAGACTGAGAACTGGACAAATTTGAGGCCTCCATAAAAACAAACACATCCCACACAGCAACTTTAAAAGCGAACTCCCCTAGTCGAAGAAAAACACAAAACGTCGGACACAAACGTCCACCTCAAAGTTTCCAAAAGAATATTTACACTCTCAGAAAAAAAGGTACAAAAGCTGTCACTGTGGCGGTACCTTTTCAAAAGGTACACCTTTGTACCTAAAGAGTGCATAAAAGTCCCTCAAAGGTACATATTGGTACCAAACGTGTCCATATTAGTACCTAAATGGTACATATTAGAACCCTTTTGAAGGGTACTGTCCCAGTGACAGCTTTTGTACCTTTTTTTCTGAGAGTGTACCATCTACACAAAGACTACTTTATAGAATGTATAGCATTAGAGTTTGAGAACTGAATTAAATTCCAATTCATTTCTTGTATGTAAATGGAGGTAGCGAGCAGGACGCAAAATTGGAATTCAAATGAATTAAAGTAGAATTAAATTGAATCACAATTCATATGACTAATGTTAACTAGAAAAGCACACAAGTAGTGACTTTGAGGTTTATAGGCCTTATGAACAGAGATAGAACACTACAGAATGATGGATAGAAATATAATAACTGACGAACGAAAGTGAAAGTGAGCCGTTTGTGAATTTTGCACAACGCTGGTTTTGGAGCACAGCCTACGTTGCATCCAAATCAAACACCAGGAGGAGCGTGCAGTCAGCTGGGCTGTGTGGAGCAGTCGTCTGTCTCTAAATGATGATGTCACAGCCTTTCGTAGGTCCCCCGGGCTGTGATTTATGAGCTAATCCGGGCTTGTCTCCTTGTCCTCCAGGTCTGTCCCTCCCCAGGGGTGTGCTAATGGGACAGCATGCTGAAGCCACAACACCGCAGCTGCCCTCTCCGCTCCCACAGCCTGCTATCCATCTACTGTACTAACAGAACTAAAATAAGCTGCTGCCCTGCACGCTAGTATACTCTCAGATAATCACACAGACAAACAGCCAATGTATAAGCCTCTCTGCTTGGACATGATGTATACAGGAAACAATTTCCACCCTCTGTCCAGTCCCAGCCTATTTTATAGGAGAAATTACCTTTAGACTGATCATGAAGACACCTATTGACCCATTTTTTCCCCAGATGTACTCAGAAAAGCAATTTGTCCCCGCAAAAGTCAAACTGATAGGTGGCAAGATGAATGGATTAAGGCAGGCAGGAGAGGGTGCACTATGCCACAAGGCACTAAATCACCAGATTATTAGTTTCATGGGCGAAGCCCGCGAGAAAATAATTGCTAATGTTCCCAGAGTAACCAAGGGAAATGAAGGTAATGGAGCAATTTATAAACTCTGATTGGTATACATGGAAAACTTCCAGCCCATCTCCTTTGTTATTTTACTGCTCTCGATAAAAAGCACCCTGGGGCGGCTGGAAGGCTGCGGCCAGCCATTAAAATCAATACCGCTGCCGTGTCACTGTTGTTGTTTTCCTTCTCTGTTATTTTTAGTGGCTGGGACAATGAGCCTGCCTCGCTGCTGTAAATCAATGAAATACGAAAAGGATAAAAAACCACACAGACATCAAGCTCCCATAATTCATCTCTATGCCGTCTTCAACCCACTTTGGGTTGAACTTTGGCCATTCATCCAATACAGTGAACACTGTGGTGTGACCACTCAAGAATAAGAATAGGAGAGGTCTCAGCATGTCAACAGAGGAGCTCTTAACCACTACAATCATGGCCGTGTATTGATTGCCCATGACAAGAGAGTTTTAGAAAAACCTGGCAGCTAGTGTTTGTCCTCACAAAAAGGAGAACGCACAATGAAAGTACAATGAAAACAATCCTTTTAAAAGTTCTCTGCTGTATTAATACACCAAAATATCTAATGCGTATAGGCAGATTCCCTTAAAAAGTGTATACATAGCAGCTCTTTGATGCTATCAGCGTCCCAACGAAACCGACATTATTACATAGTTCTGTCATGAAACTCTAGATGGCGCAGGCTGATAGATCTAACTCATTTGGTAGCAATTACAATCACGTCATTATCTACATAGCACAGCTAACTGGTTGTTGTTGGATCAGGGGCCAACATTCAAACAAATACCGCTAGTGTTGCTGTTAGCAGTCTGCAGCACGCTTTCAGAAACCCTCCACCTTCCCCAGCTCCACCTGTATAGATCTGGTACAGGGGGTCAATTCATGTATATTACATGTGCAGCAGCAGCAGCGTGTCTTACTTGCTCACAGCAATGTCTGTGAATGTATCGGTAGTAGCAAGTTCCATACTTGCTCTGCAGCAGCAGCAGTGTAGCAGATCTATTCCGCCTAGACCAAACACATTAACATTGCCATTACCATGCCAATCTCTATTACCATACCAATCTTCCGAGAGTTGTCATGATAGAAATTAAAGCTCTAGCATAAGTTCTAACAGGAAGAATCAATTGTTACGTCACTTATTACCTTCACATCTAACCAATCATGTTCTAATACTTGTAGTATAAAAGATCAGTACTTACACGTCTGAGTTCGGAGATGCTGACGCCAACATTCACTTCCATCCTCCCCACCACCACCAGGATAATCCCTGCCATACATACATCCCAGGGGGTCGGCTGCGCCCCTGCCTTCGTCTTCAGGCAGAAAATGCAGATTCCGTTACCCTCTGATTGTGAGCTACGGACGGGTCCTACGCCAAAGAACCTCATAATATAATACTTGCTTGCTCTTGCTGGTCTGTTAATAAATGAATGCTTTGTTACGTCATTTTGCCTTCCGAGTCTTTCTGGAACTGAGTTTCACTGTTTATCCAACCAGTGACAGACATTTTTCAGGAAAACTGTTTGAAAACAGTCATTAGTGGTTTCAAAAGGTTGTCACATGCATTTTTGTACAAAATATTCACTATTTCTGTCTATCATATGGGTAAAACTGACTTTTTTTTTTACTTTTGACATGAAGATGCCTTTTTATCCTTTCCTTGCCCTGTGCTTCTAATTTGCTAAATAAACAAATATACAAATTTGTAAGAAAATGACCATAATGTTTTATGTTAATTTACCAGTTTGTTACTATTATGTTAACTGTAACTATTTCATAAACACAATAACCAAAGCTTGTAATCAATTTACATTTGAAAATATGATTCACTTTCTAAGAAGCACCTTGAAATGTCAAATAAAAACTGCCAATCCTTTTAAATTTCAGATTTTCTGTTGAAATTAATGGGGGGAAAAATGCTTAATTGACTTGAAACTTAAAAACACCCTTAAAGATTAGCACATTCACTTTGGCATTAAACTAAATGTGCCCATTTTTCCTATCACCGTCAATAAAATCATTAATTTCCAACTCTGTGATGTCTAAATGGAGTGTTTTGTTGAGATGTATGAGGGCGGAAATGTTCTGCAGATGTAGGTTCCTCTAATGTGGTTGATGAAAGCACAGACTTATCTGGTTAGAGGCTTCATTTCACCCAGACCACACTTTGCCCGATTTATACTTCCGTCACAAGGTGGGTGGTCTGAGCTGCCTCCGCTGTCTTTTTCCAGCCACTACCTACTTCTTCATCCTTAGAAAAGCATCTAAATAAGGCTGTTTGGGCTTCTATAACGTATTTGACCTATGCAGTGACATGCAAGTTTTCAAGTTTTCATACGGAGATACTTGGCGAAAGCTCAAGAATGTCACATTGTGCATACTGCAACATACACAATCCACTGAAAGGACATATCTCCAAATAACTGAAGTGTTCTTGAAAACCTGTCCCTTAACCTTACATTCAAAACATGAGGTGAAAGTAAAGCTAGACTCTTCTCTGTGGTGTGATTTCTCTCTTTAGTTGTGTGATGGAAAAGCATAAATAGATCAGAATCTTATTACAGAGGAACTGAAAGCACACTCAGATCTTGACCTTATTCTGTAACAAAACAAACATCATCTACGTCTCAACCCAAAGCCCTCAACCATACTTTCCATGCCACTTCCTTTAGTGTGGTTTGGTTAAACTAGCTTGTTCTCGCTTACATTTTTCACACTCGCTTCGGGATCTCAGATGGCGCATGTGTCGATGTCCCACCAGCAAAGCCGCAACTTTGTTCAGACATGTGCGAGTAGTTATCGCATTAGGCCCTGCTGTCTGTTTAGCTGCTTTGGTTTTTTATGTGGGTGCAGATGAGAGCAAGCTCTTACGTGCAATGGCACGATTGCAATGTGTGTTGTTGTGTGCACGGAGACGTTTGGATCCCATTGGCTCCGACTTCCTGTTATCACATCAGAGAAACCGCGCGAGTAGAAGAGGTGTGGAGAGAGAGAGAAATGAGAGTGAGCTTAAGGAACAGACAGTCATAGATAAAAGGAGATAAAGAGATAGAAATCTGTGAAGCGTGGTAAACGGTACACTCTGGCAAGAAATGCTGGGAGGTCAGTTGTGAACATTTTTTGGCTGTTGCCATGACAACAGACAGCCCTGCCAGTTAGTGTAAGTGGAATTTAGTGTGGAGCCTAGCACTCTGCCCCATGCTGTCACAGAACTAGCTGTGCCCCAGCCACAGCGAGTTGACACATCCAGTCCCCCCTTCGGCATGATTTACCTCGCTGTCAGCATATTCAGAAAGAGTCAGACGCGCCCGGAAGTGCCAGTAAAGCACACCGTTATGTTTTGCACGCAGCTCGGAGTGAAAGCATGCACCGTCTCCCAGGAGGACTGGCCTAATATAGAGCAAACAAAAAAAAAGATGCAGAAAAATCGAAGTGAAAAACTGAGGGGTCTTCGTCGAGCAATCTTCTGTCTGCTAAATGAATAAATGTAAATGTAAATGCAATCAGGTGCTCCACCAGTCGACACCCCCCACCCCCGCTATTTATGCAATGCGGTTTAGCTTGCATCTGAGGTCTACAAGCCATGTAATAAATCTGGCTTCTTTCAAATCAGCTTGCCACCACCGCCAGCAGAAGCCTCCCCAAGCAAAATGTTATTCCAACTTGTTAGCGTTTGAAGTCGAGGCGCGCTGCAGTACAGAGGCTGCTCGCATGTGGTTTATGGTCTGTGGGTTTGTTTTTTCTCTCTCTCTCTCTCTCTCTCTCTCTCTCTCTCTCTCTCTCTCTCAAGATATGGTGTCTCACTTTCTCAGTCAGGATATATCGCCACCGTTCAAGCCACAACTGTCACTCAGAGATAACAGCGGCGCATTGCGATAGAAGGGGGAAAAAAAGGGGAACTTTAAAAACAGTCTTGCGGTCGCAACTCATTCAGCGACAACATGAGCTTGTGTACTTGTGCGAGCTAGCGCTTTTTCCACCTCCTGTTCTGAGTTATAGTGCAAGGCTGCAAACTCGCGCTCTGGAGATTTAACTTCCTCCCACACTCTGCCCTCAAGAAAGGGAACTTGTTCTTTTAACCTCGTTAGTTCTGCTAAACTCATGACTTTTACACACCGCAACACGACTTGATAAAAGTGCAGGCCTCTTTGACTCACATTTTTCCATCCGGCCTATGTAAAACAAGCGGTGGGGTGAGCATAGCTGTGCCACATATGACATCCTCTTTGAATATGCATGCTAAAACATCATTAACTCTATTAAACAAGGCAAATAATTTTCCACAGACTCAGCGAGGCAGATAAAGTGCATCTTCAGTTTTTAAATTGCTTGCCGGTTTGACTGTACACACTGTTTGAACATGCCTGATTAAATAGTGAAAAACCTCCAAAGGACTGACCTTTATAAAACCTACGTAGAAATATCCAATTATAGACTCTGTTGGAGTTTACCAGCAGTTCAGAAAGTTCAGAACTTACATTTAAAAAAAAAACAATGCCATATTAAATGAATTGGTTTGTTTTGAAACTCCTGCCCACATATTATCACATGGAATATCTCATATCACATTCTTTAAGATAATTGCTAGAGAAATGCAACATGACCTTAATTTTTTCTGTAAACAAATCAATACATTTCACACATAAATGTATGTTTTGCACAGGACTTAATTAAAACACTCAAAGTATAGGCTCAACAAAGGGGCCAGTTTGAGAGCGTTTTAGGCTAGTGTCAGTAAGATTATAAGAGTAATGAATATAAAGTACAAATCGATCAGTATTGGTTTGCATTCTGTGCCATTGTTTTGTGCATGTGTTTATGGTATTCCATTTTCCCCAATTTGTTGTTTGTAGCATATTTTCTTTTTGTGTAAGGAATAAAAATAGAACTAAAATATTTACAAATTTGAACAAAAAGTAATGGTCAGAATGATTTGCCCCCTTGGTAAATATGATCATAGATGGCTGTAAAAAATAAATCTGCATTGTTAATTAGCACTATACACATATTATATATAAAATATTATTTATAAAAATAAATAAATAAATAAAAATGTATCATTCTTTTGTGATGGGGCTTAGTGAAAATGTTAAATAACTAATAGCCCTTATAAAAAACTACTTACAGTTGAGCCCTGATATGATACATTTGTCTCTCCTTCATACACCCAATACCACAGATAATTCCAGAAAATAATAATATATAGGTTTTAGGCCAGTGTCAGCCATATAAGGCTGGTGTGGGTTTGCGATAGAACACAACAGACCAACAACTGCACTGGAAATAAACTAAATGGATGGAGTGACTGAGGTGCTGAGAATATCCATCAATAACCTGCGCCATACATCCACAGCGGCAAAATGAAAACCATTAGATCAGTGGAGCCACGATGACTCTTCCTCTTCCTCTAGAAGACTCTTCATCACATGATCAATAAGCTGAAAGGGCGGGTGAGGCAATAATAACAAGGACAGATGATTGCGTGGAGAGAGAGAAGGAGATGGAAGAGATATTAAGAAAACATGAGACCAGAGCTGCTGTGTGATGAGAAACAGGCCTGAGAGATGTTTATGACTGACTCCTCCCTCTCACCTCCACTCCTTAAGCACCCACGACCTCTGACCCCGGGGTCACCAGCCAGTCCTGCCCTGCTCCCATACCCCCCCCCTCAGGGAACAGAGAGGGAGGACAGGCTATTGATCAGACAGACTATTATCAGAACCCAGGCTGTTTATCAGGCTGTCTGCTCGTGAGTCACGAGTGTCTCCAGTCTCTAATGGAGCATGGCATTAGAACAACCCCCCACACCCGTCCTTACCATCCGAGCTCTTCCTCCCACCCCCTCCAGCTCTATTGATCCCTGCGACATCCGTCCTTGCCCCCGCTGTCACCCCTCCTTCCCCACGAGGCGTGATAGAGGTGCAACGTGTCTTGTCCCTGTAAGAACTGCTCCATGATGACTAGTCCCTTCGAGCTCTCCGGAGAGAAAGAAGGCCTCATCAGGTGCTAGTCTTCCTCCTCCCGACCCCCCAGGTATACAGCCAGCGGAGTGCAGGAGAGCAAAACCTCCATTAACAGCAACAGAAACCATTACACGGGGGCTCTTAGCAACAGGAGACAATCTCACCATGTCTCACACATGACTTCCCTTTGATCTTTCCCCGCATGCATTATGCAATAGGAATGTGCCTATCTACTTCAAATTATAGAATATTCTGCATTTTAATAACTCGTTATTAGTTACTCATGCAGTCTAGACTTATAAATTGTGGTAAAATTTTTGACAATTATGCTGCTAGCAAGAGCAAACGATTTCCATGTCATATTCCCTATTGTGAAGAAGCACTCGACTTATTTATTTACTTACTCACTTATTTTTAAGAAAACGAGAATGTCACTTGTCCTACAAATATTTACAAGAAAGAAAACGTCATTACCTTCATATATAAGCTAAAAGATGAATGCATGTTAATGCTTTTAGTATCATTACAACAAACAGCAAGTTTTCAGCATTTATAAATATTGTTTCATGTTAATTATTAAAAATATATTATTGTTCATAGTTCACATGAAAAAAAACATTTAATGAAAAATATATAAATATAATTATTACATATAAATACAAAATACATGTTTACTAATTACATTATATTTTTGCATTTGGCAGACAATTTTATCCATAGTGACTCATATTGCATACAGACTATACATGCTCTACTATTGGAGCTACTGGAGCACTTTCAATAACAAAATAAACTCAAATGTGAGAGTGATGAGAAAACAATAGTTAAGAAAGCATCTGATCATGGTGAAGCCGATGTTTCCACGAGCTCTGCAATTCGAGACTTCAGTAAAGTCGTGTCACATTTATTTATATACCAACATATTGTTTAAAAGCCAG
The DNA here is from genome assembly GCF_951802725.1 of Rutilus rutilus. Lineage (NCBI taxonomy): Eukaryota > Metazoa > Chordata > Actinopteri > Cypriniformes > Leuciscidae > Rutilus > Rutilus rutilus. The sequence continues at coordinate 38,307,983 of NC_140213.1, forward strand.
CAGTTTTACAGTAATAAACATGAAAAAAAAAAACAGTAAAAAAAAAAAAAAAACTGAATTACAACTACGTTTTCTACTATAAAGGGGTTCTCCAGTGTGTTCATGTTTGTACTCGAGGACGTCCAACCTCGAGGGACTGAACAGAAGAGATGAACCGGAGAATTTCCATGTGATTGAAGGCGGAGCCACGGAGCATATCTATTATGTAATCAACACGGACCAATCGTAGTTCGAAGGTGTTTAACAGCCAGAGCGAACTTTTCCGGAAAGCTGTTTCGAACTCCCGAAATGAACACAAAGCGAACTTGGTTTTGGTTCGAAATGACGAAACACCAGTTTGTTCTTTGATTTCGCTTGAATAATATCGGGGCCTTTACTAATTCACTTGTGGTGAATGCAATTCTAACTCATGCTCATGTGCAAAGTTGTGAAAACTGATTACAAAAAACACACCGCCACGATTACCATGTGAGAAGAGTCTGCTTTAATAGAGGTGCAAGTGCCATGCACCGGACTGCCTTCTGTGCCAGGCAGTGTCGATCTCGTGCAACATTCAGCTTCATTTGGAGGTCACCAGAGGCAGTCAGTGGTATGTGGAAGATAAAAACACAATGATGAGGATTTAATGATATCCAGCTCCCCGGCTATTGATAGCCAGAGTCAATGGGCTGCGCTGTCAGTGTGTCTCTCAGATACACGGCAGCTTAGCAGGGCCTTTGTGAGATGAAAACATCAGAGATCAATAGGACACAGGGGAGAATCAATAACCCGCCCAGCGCCCTGTGGCTTTCCTGGGGAAGCGTCTCTCTCTCTCACACACACACACACACACACTTTCCCTCGTTTTTATTGCGCTGTCAATGTACCATTAACCGTGCTCATAAAACATGCATCAGGCTTCGTCACAGGCATCGTATGCTAATGACTGACTGCTAATGAATATGAATGTTCCCCTCATAAACAGAAGCTCTGTTTCATTACATCTCTTCACACCTCACTGGGCTCACAAAGGCTGCTTAGGATGCAATGTAAATCAGGGCTTTAGATGGGTAAAGCACACCACCGTTTACATTCAAATGTTCTATAGTTTGCACATAAACTGCTCTCCCTGCAGTGCTCGACAACCAACAATGCATAATCATGAATTCACCGCAATTTTCAAACAAATGGCCCTTGGTTTAAATTCCTTAAAGGGATAGTTCACCCAAAAGTTACAATTTTGTCATCATTTTGCTCCCTTACTTACTTTCTTCTGAAAGGACTTGAAAAATGTTTGTCCATTCAATGAAAGTCAATGGGGTCCAAAACAACATTGGACCCTAATGACTTTCATTGTGTGAACAAAAAGCAACGAGACATTTATATCTTCTTTTGTGCTACTCAACATGAGGGTGACAGAATTTTCATCTTTGGATAAACTATCCCTTTTAAAGCTACAGCGCCCATTATCTTAAATGGCAGTGCTCAGCACTCAAGACTTTTGAATCTGAAGGCGACATGAAAAAGCAGTAATTCAGCATTCTTACACACCACTTTGGCAATTCATTCTGATGATGTGCAAGATTAATTACTATCATTGAAAGATGTGAAAGAGAGAATTGGACCTTAATTATGTTAACCTCTAGACCAGCACCTTGTCTTTTAAAAGCGTAACTCAATGGAAAGAGAAAGATGGCTATTAAGATGCTTTCTCAGTATCCTTGAAAGTCTCTGCCAGGCACACTGATCCAATTATCCATTTATAATTAATTCCATTAAAGTGAATGCCTTTGAACAAACACTATTTTTGAACATAGAGCGCACAGATCTTGTTGGCCATGACAGAAATGATTATTCACATGATATCCATTAAAGTGCATATTCATCTGGATGCATGTTTGCACCTACTTGCATGACAGAACATGAGTACAAGGCTGAGGTCAAAGGTCACAATAGGTATGTTCTGTCACCACTGAGGTATATAGCAGTAGCAGAAGGAAAACACATGAGAATAGAACACATGCATTTATCCAATAAATAAAAAGGCTTGATGCCTTAGATGGAGTACCGCTCAATGCAGGCATTTAGTTCAGCCTCTCTTCGATCCCACTGTTGCTGCCAGAGGAGCTGTTAGCCTAGAGAAACATTAATGATTCAACAGAAATGAAATGCACAAATACCAAAGCGAACCAGCCATTTTGCAGACAGGCCCCGAGGCCACTCTGCAGTTATTAAAAAACCTAACATTATACATTCACATCACAGATAAGTCGGATCGCTTGTTCTCTCATATTAAGCCTGTTTGGTCCGGTGGGGATTGATCAGAGGACAGAGCCATCGAACAAACTTCTCTTTTGTCACGCCGTTGAAATATTCATAACATTTTTCATTATCTCCGCATTCGAATGCAACGGCGCAATCGCCTTGTTAGGGAGGAATCAGATACAAAATGAGAAATGTTACTCTTCAGTGGGAACGTCTTATGAATCGGCTGTCCATCAGCGAGGGAAGGCACAAGTGCTGGAGAATGAGAAGAGAGCAATTCCATGGCTCAGTGAAAGAGGCGGAAAGACAGAGAGACAATCAGTATTCAACAGAGTCAAAGTGCATGGGGGTACCTGACTCTCTCTCTCTCTCTCTCTCTCCATTGATTGGTACCTCCACCCGTGCTGAAATCAGTCATAATGTAACAGGATGACTGTGATCCCACCAGAGCTCAGTTCAGGTGTTAAAGCTGACCCATAATGCATTATCCATATCATGCAATTAGAAACTATTAGGGTATATGTGGCTATTTCGCTTCATCCCAAATGACCAAGATACAGTGGCCCACCAAAAATATTCACACACTTAAAGGGACAGTTTACCCAAAAATCTGGGTATGAAAATATGTCATGTGTCATAATTTACTCACCTTCATGTCGCTTCAAACAAAAGAGGATATTTTTAAACAGTTTTGGTGACTTTCATTGTATGGACCAAAAGATAAAAATGAGACATAAAAAAAATAAAAAATAATAATAATTCTGTTATGCTCCACAGAAGAAAGAAAGTCATACAGATTTGAAACGACAAAGGTGAGTAAATAATAACAGAATTTTATTTTGCCGCATTTTTGTTGTTGTTCACATGATATGAGAATGTGTTTTCCCATAAGGGCCTCCATGTTGCTAAATACGTTTTTTTTTTCTCACTGAAAACTTGGCTGACTAATTTTTACAGTGCCATTTGAAGCTGAAAATTGTTTTTTATTTGTTCAATGAAAGAGACTTTGAGCACATTTCCTGAATATGTTCCAAAATATGTTTCTTTTTTATTTTTCTGTGTCATAGGGGCGTTCTCAGCACAGACACAGAAGCCATTTGTCAACATACAGAAACAGGAGTCTGCATCTGGCATTGCTGGTTCTGTTCCTGATTATTATCTATTTAACAAGCTTCCCATCTTTCTCAAGGCCGCTGTTGTCCACGAGGTTAGGCCCACTTCATGCAGCACTGACTCCCTCACAGCAGATATAATGACATCACCCATCAGTTTGATTGACAGCATATGGATGTTTCCTTCCAGTACTGTAAACAAGTTGGGAAGAACCAGCTGCGTTTGAGAGCTAACTGACAGACACTGTTATGATAAGGGCAGAATTTTGCTACCCACACCTGTTCATCATCAGCCGGCACTTCCAACAGGTTAATATTTTAATAAGAATTCTAAGCTAGGTGAAGGATAAGGAAAAAGTTTTTAAATTCACCTCATTTGAAGAAATTGTATTCACTGAACTTTAAATGTCAAGTTTCCATGACTTAAAATTTGCCATTATTGTATCAATTGCCTATTTAGTTAAAATAGCATCACTTGAAAAAGCTCTATATGCTCTTATTCCACTTATTTGCATGATTTAATGTTCAATATAATGTATGTTATACAAATTGCTTATTGGTTTCTACTAATAAATGACAACCTCACATTAACACGCATGACCCAGTAAACAAATATCTTTGACTTGCTACACACCTAAACACTAATAAATGATGACTAGGGTAATAATCAACAAACTGATCATTTTGAGTAACAGTAACAAGCTCATCACAAGATAAGAAGTTACTAATTGTGACGTATTCAATTTATTCATGCCTCAATGGATTCTGGGTAGAGGATGACCGAACAACAGCCAACAAAAACCCACTATTTTAAGTGTAAAGGCCTATTCAGACACAAAAAGATGCATTAAAGGTATAGTGGAGGATTTTTTCGAATTTTAGAAAAAAAACGCCCTCTCCACTTGCACATGCGCAACACTCTACCTGCTCCCGAGAGGGAACGCCTATTAAACGTGTGCGAGAGAGCATGCACGAGCCCAGTTCTCCTCGTGCATGCTCTGTTTACAATTTGCTGTCGGCATCGCTCATACATGCTTACTTGCAAGCACGTACGACGGCCTTACGTAAACATATCACCAGAATGATTGACAATTAGGAGGACCAATAGTCTTGATGATCCACCCGGAAAAAGAAAATCCTCCACTATACCTTTAACTTACCTGATTAAACTAGCAACAACAAAAAAGAAAATTGTAAGTTTTTATAAACCAACTATAAGCCACAAAAATAAAAAAAAAGAAGAGGGAGATCTTTGCTACAATAGATCTTTGCTCATTCTTTCAGCATTATTTATTAAATCTAAGAACCATTCATCAGAAGGCCGAATTCTGACCTGCTCTTTCTGAGAGTCCTGGTTCAAAGAGAGCACTGCTCCCACAAGCCCTTTAAAACAGAATGGGTGAAAACTGTGTTTTCTCAAACACAACAGTGCATGATCAATGTTGACAAGCTGGGAAATCAGATCTTACAAAGCTGGACCGTCCCCAAAGGCAGAACATGCTCAAGCACTAACGAAAGCGGCGCTTTAATTCTCGGGCACTTTCAGCGTGGCTTAAAACTCAGGCAAGCGTTAAACGTGCACTGATCGTATAGCCACAAAGTGAAGGTTAGAAGGACAGTGTGTGAGCGGCCAACTCAAGTGTTCACGAATCTCCACGGAGCTGCCTCAGACACGCATCCCGAGCTATGCTAATTCACTTGTCCCAAACCCTCTCATCAACTTGCCCTTATTTTGAGGTCACTATCGCATGCGTCACCACAAGAGCTCATCCAGGAAGCCAGAGAGTTTATAATGCGTGATTCTGGATGCACCCTCTGACAGCTGTCACTCAAGGACTCTCCACAACCCAACACTACACTGATTTGATTGCTGATCTTTTGACCCACAGCCTCATTCTGTCTCTGCTCTAGACGTGAAGCAGCTCCCTTGAACAAGAGCTCGACTGCACTACGCTACGCTTAAGGGAGCCTCACACACTCGGTGAGATGCAAATAGCTTATTATGTAATCTTTTATATTATAGCAATTTTTCATTGCCACTTGAGACGAGAGGCTGTGCAAATGAGACACGGTCAGGATGACAAGTGAAGGTAAGAGTCGCACCATACGTTTTGTGATTTCTCCATAATTGCTACGCTTCAAGCCCCTTCTTGACGTGAACACGGGGGGCACCGGGCTCCCAGAAGCCTGTAATCTGATGGCAGACACGTTGAACACTGCTAAGGGCCCCTCAACCTGCTGCCATCCATCTTACTGGAGACAGTGACACTCTGAATCGAGAAGCCAGATAAATCTACATCACTCTCTTTTTAGCTTCGATATCAAATGAATTGCATGTGCACTGAAGAAAAATGTGTCGCAGAGAATTATAGTGATCTCCTCAACTGAGAAATTCCATAAAAAGGATGTAAAAGCACCATGAGAAGTATCATCAATAACAGAACACTCACACCAAGGTCAAGGTAAAAAAAAATATTAGTGAATAGCATCTTCAAAAAGCTATGGTATGTCTCCAGAGGATGTAGCACGACTTACATGGACCACTTTTATGGTGCTTTTTTGTCATCTTGGAAAATTCAATATACTGAAAAATAAACAGCAGCAGCATTAAAAGATTTTGTCACATTGGTTTGAAACAACATGAGGGTGAGTTAATATTCCTTTAATGTATAAGTCTAATATTTAGATTGACCCGAGCCCATCCTGAATGTAACAGCTTTTGTCAGAAAGAATCTGTCAATGCTTAATCCAGGCTTCTCAACAGAAAGGTAAAGTATAAGTTTAGCTGCTCTGACATTATGTGAAGCTATTTGATCATTTAACATTTTCTTTTTTGTTTCAACAATGTTCTGTTTTAAACCACTATGTGTGGCAAAATGTATCTGTAATACAAAGTGGAGGTAATACAAGAGAACTGTGCATTGTTTAAACTGAAGCCAGGGAATGAGAGAAGGGAACATAGAATTTCCCTAGTTTTTCTTTGGGGCAAAACCATCTGATGCAGTAAAAAGAAAAAAACCACCATGAATTGGATTACAGGGCAAATCTTAATGTTGGCTGAAAAGTAGGTTAAGAAAAAATGCACATAAGTGCCTTGTTTCTTATTTTCCATAAAGGCTTCAAATGTCCATTTTCTGGTGATGATGCGGTCAGAGCACACTGCGAAGAAATGATCCAAAAAGACAAAGTGATATAACTCCTCTCTTAGCTGAGTTCCTAGAGGATTTGCTGAATTTAATATTTCATAAGGGACATTTTGTAGACTCCGGCCAAATCTAGAAACTAACGAGTTGAAACACAAATCTAAAAGACACCCTGCTCTCAGCAGCCAGTTGAGGGGCCCATTAGTTTCAGTCGGTTTTTGCCGCACAGTTTAGCCTATGGGGGCCTGTTCAAGGCCTATGAAAAAGCAGCAGTGGTGTGTGAGCATGGCATGTAAACAGGCCTTTAATCAGGGAATGGTTTGGGGAGAGCTCTTTTTAATCTGTGATTATAACAGCAGATCAATGCGATTCCCGCTTCAAGCTGTGTCCAAGACAAAAAGGAGGATTTGCATCAAATATTCATAAGCAATGCTTCCTAATGGTTCTCCAGCCAGAGCCGATTTGGGGGGTTTATTATAGGATATTGTGCAGAGTCAGTGAACTTACTGGAATCTTTTAATTACAGGACAGTGCACCTCTGCCGTCCCAGACGATTTCACTGGGGGTTTCTCTTGATCTGCTTGTTTCAAAGACCTGTTAATATGCAGAATGCAGCTGTGTATCGTCACAGAGGCAAAACGCAAAAGTGCATCCAAGCATTAGGAGTATAATCACACTTATAATGTGTGGATCAGGAGTGTTACTACATCATTTGGGTTAAAATATTGAATGTGTCCTTATACATTTACATCCTGAGTAATATAATATAATATTAATGTTTTTCAGTGCCACTGCAAAATAAATCATTACCTGAGTTGTGAATGGGAGTCAGAAGTCTGTAATGAATATGGTAAATAAAACAGTGTAACAAGATAAAAAATGGCAAGAAACATAGTTCTATTGAAATGAATAGTGGAGTTAAATTCAGAAACAAATGAGTGAATCAAAAACCAGTGTAAAACCAGTGTAGTCCAGTAATGAGCCAGTTCTTTTTAGTCCTGAATGAATTAATGAATAGATCAAAATGTTACTGGTTTGAATCAGTCTGACAACTCCTTCATTGAACTGAATCAATATCTGACTCACTTACTGAATTGATCATTATTTTCAGTGATGTCCGTTTCAAATTAAGCAAATTTTGGGTCAATATTATTATATATGACATATTGTTCAAGATACACATTTGCATTATACTATCTTGTTTTTGATCAATTAAAGTGTGTGTGTAAATACATTGGCAAAAACACACATATGCAAATAAAGTAAAAATTCAGTTTACTAAAGAGTAGAGCAATTTTCCTCATAAATCTGGCAAGTCAATGGAAGAAAAAAAAACTCTTCTGCACAAATAAATTCCATTAAAATGAATTAGAAAATGGAAACAGATGTTTTTTATTGAATTATATGCCAGATGGTTTCATTTGCCTAATTAAGTCTCAAACTGTCAGTCAAGCTGAGTTGCGTGCTACAATTTGTCAATATTCCCTTATATTCAAGCATTAAAAGCTTGTGCGTGTCTATTTTTGGTTCACAAATCTACCTTGCCCAAAATCATAAATCATTTTTCAAGTACTAACTTAAAGCAACAACAAAAATCTATGATTGTCTAGCCGGGGTCGTTAAGTGCTAGAGCTAACACTTGCTCTCACTAATACAATCCACTTTAATCTTTTCAATGTTTGATTGTATTTGCTTGAAAGCAAACGCAACAAGTACATAATTATCAGACTAATTAAGCTGCCAAAACACAAACACACTGCAAGAGCACCTTCAGAACAGTGAGTGCATGATTCATTAGCATCTGCTGTAAGCCTATTAATCATCTAACAGCCAATTAGCGCACTGTTACCGTTTGCAGTGGATATGTAAATAAATTCCTGGGTTAATTTCTTCCTCTGATAATAAAGGGAACATTATGAAAATTAGCTGTGTGACTATGTAAATGATCTATGTCGTTAATTGCGTGGTGGCTGATTTTTTTTTTGTTTTTTTGCCACGGACCAGAGATGCAAAGAAACATTTTCTCAGGCTGTTAGAGAAATTAAACGGGCAGCCTCAGATTCCCGAGAGGCACTTGCAGCATGCAATAATGACATTTAGCTGCCCCTCTCTCTGACTGATGATCATAATAATGCTTCTGCCTGGCAGCGAGCCAGTTGTGGGGGGTGGTTGGTGAAGACCAGGTTGGACACACATTTAAAAACACAAACAGAAAATGGTGCCCTTGCACAGCTAGCCAAATTAACCGTGCCACACGTAACTAGCAGTGATTAATATTCATTAGCGACTAGTAAAAAGAGGCCCTTCCATTAGCAAATTAGCTCCATGTACAAAATACCAACACATGTCACATGTCACCTCTGGCTGAAAGAGAAAACAGCATTAGCAACAGTCAGGTAATAGACTTTATTCAGAGGAGACACCATATTTCATTTGACGGAATCAAAAATGTTCTGTTTGGGGTCTTAACATCTAAAAAACACACATAACATGGCTCATAATTCATGAAGATTCAGACAAAGACAGACAGAGACTTGAATAAAGGCAAATAATTTTCACATGCAAAACAGAGATAGAGATAGAGGTCCAGTTGAGCCAGGACTGAAACAAAATCACTAGAATAATTCACACCTTGTGGTAAAACAGAGACATAAAACTTCAGTAATATCTGCGTACTGGGTTTTGATTTATTTCAGAGAAACTATTAAAACAATTTGAAGGGAAATAAGAGTTAATTGATCAAAATGACTATTATTATTTTATACATATAACAGTGAGGTCTCAGGAACACCAAACAGAAAAAAACATCAATGTCAACAGAATATGAGAAAAAAAAAAAAAACGTATGGATTAAATAGGATGAGAACATTAAACCTGATTTTAAATGTACTATATTTCTGCCCCTCACAGCTTTATTTTGCTTCCTGTCATATAAAATATGCCATCTACTTTATTCTGCTCTACATAAGTCTATAAGAGAGTAACTTCTGTTATACAAAGCACAGGTTTACAATCTCTATATACTTTAAAATCCATCATGTGTCTGTAGGTGTGGGGATCAAATGGGTTAAGATGATATTCTCTTATTTTACCTCAGCAGATTTGGTTGCTTTTCAGCCTCATGCTGTCCTATTCTCCTCCTCTCAGCCCGTGATAAATGCTGCAGGCTGCTCCTAATCATCCATGGGACAAGAAAGGAAATGAGGCCTAAGACAGAGAAGGAAAGAGAGGAGGAGGGAGGAAGAAAAAGAGAGAGACAGGGAGAACAACGGAGGATGAATGGGGCGTTTACTGCGGGTGACTTGGGTGATATTTTTTTTAGCACGGCTTCCAGCTTATAGGGCCGCAAAAACATTACTAACAAGGAGTAGCACTGGATAAGCAGAAGAGTAATATCTGACTTTAGCAGTTCCCTTTGCACCCCCTGAAAACCCCCTCAGCTGAGCGCAGCCAATTGGATTATGTTTGGGATTATGCAGTGACAGGCCAGATGTTTTTTTCTGCATTTAACCGCCTAAACTGCAAATATTTCCTCTGGCTCTTTTGGCTCATTGAGCTACGATCTGAAGCCTGTCGATTGCCCCCTTGTGTCATTTCTCCCATCTGCAGGGTGATGACAAATAAGGCCATATGTGAAAGGAGGTGTTCAGAAAAATGAAGGCAACAGTTTGTGTGGCTTTTTAGTTGTAGTCTATTTGACATAAGTTTACTTGAGGTCTTTACTTAAAATAATTAAGGCCCTGTTTACACGAGAACACTCGCGGGTGAAAACGTAAAAATATTTTATCAGATGTGCCTTTCGTTTAGACGGCGACGGCGTTTTTGGGGCTTAAAAACGCAAAAAAGTGAAACCACCCTCCAGAGTGGAAATCTTAAAAACGCTCCACCGTCGCGTTCCCGTCTAAAGGGTAAAAACGCAAAAGTCTGCTAAACAGTGAAGGCACTGATCTGCTCACGGTGGTCGCGTACGCGTTTACGTCACAGACACAGACATGCGCTACATCGAATTTCACACCATTTTGCGTCACCATATGCACGCAGATTTCCCCCCCATAACGCTCGTCTAAACGCAGAATAAAAAGTGATAACGCAACGCTACTTTTGCGTTTTCTCTTCAGATCGTTTCCGTGTAAACATAGCCTAAGTTGCCAAGACTTAAAATCTCCCATCATTGTAACAATTAACGTAAGTCCATTCAACTCAAAATGGATGTCTTAAGTTTTATCGGCATAAAACCTTAAATCACTGTTTTAAAGTGTTTTCTTTGAGAAAGTATACACATCAGAGAAAAGTGATAAAAGTGCATTATGGTCTTATTCTGCAAACAACATCACATGAACACTCATGAGACAATGACTAGTAGCCTACATGCATTTGTCCAACCCACTATACAAATACATAAAGGAATAGTTCATCCAAAACTTTTAATTCTCTCATCATTTACTCACCCTCATGCCATCCCCAATCTAGATGTTTTCCTTTCTTTAGATGAACCACAATTTTGTCAGTGTTTGGCTGCGTCTGAAATAGCATTCTTTCCTATACTATATTATAGGCGAAAAACAGCATGTCACAAAAGAAGTATGTCCGAATTCACAATATACTCATAAAAGAGTAGGCAAAAAGTAACAGGATGACCTACTACTTCCGATTATAACGTGTGTATCTACTATTTTCCTACACCCCATGACATGCGAATTATAGGATTAACTTTCGTTAAACTGTAAACAGTCAGTGACAGGCTTGCTCTATGAACGCAATAACAAGCTTAAAAAAAGAAATAAACTGGGTACAAAGAAGTGACATTATTCTCACCCTTCAACCATCAAACATTAAAAGGAAACTGAAAATTGTAAAAGCATTAAATTAATACAACAGACCACGAATAACCACAAAAGTTTGATTCTGTCTGCAGCAATATGGACAGGTTAAATATCACTGTAGTAATATTTGTCTATTTTATGTAGCATACATTGCCTAATAAAAAATGTTCATTACCTTTAGCATTGAGTGATAATATTTCAAAGTACTTTCCGTCATTTTGACAGACAATAAATATTGTATTTAGCAGTATTTTTGCATCACTGAATCATTTTCCTGTTATCACTGTAAAGCTGCTTTGAAACAATCTGTGTTGTATAAAGCGCTATATAAATAAAGGTGACGACTTTAAAATGAGATCCATTTCTTGCGTTATAAACTTAAAATAATGACAATAATCAAGTAAATCGTGAGTTTACAGTTTTACTTTATCTGAGAATCGTTTCCTACAGTGTTCTGAGATGTAAATGTTACAGAGGTCCAGTCTTGAAATAGTAGCGGCACGCGGGCAGGTAGTCCATTATGGTGCTTCAGTAATTCTGATCAATTTAATCATCAAAGTAATTTTCCCTCTCTCTGTGCAGTTGATTGACCTCATTGTCACTCCGCTTGGTAACTTATTTCTCTGAAAGGTCTGCATCAGACTTCTGTGCTGAGCAGAGTCATTTCCACCTTGCTGCCGGCTTCCTCCTCCGCCGCCCAATCAATTAACATATGAGTAATACCAGAGCCATTAGAAGGCCGCCAGGATCTAAGGAGTGCTGTCATCCGCTGTCGGAACGATGGCTTAATTTAGCAGCAAGGCTCAAAGGAGCACTTACCCAGGGCACAATCCGGTAGAATCAATAACAACAGTCCAGGCTATATTGTTTCAAACAAGGAAACGGTGGGGAGACTATAAAAGCGTTCAATAGGTATGGCGGGGCCTCAGAGAGACAGTGAGAGAGAAAGACATGCTGGCTCAGCCGTAAATAACGGAGGCTGTAAAAGCTACCAGACAGTCGCTGATGGGGAGATAAGCGGTGTGACCCACACAGAGGACCAGGTGAGGGGCACTGTGGTACAGGAGGACACACCATATCACTAATCTCACCTCTGCAATATCAGCTCAAATAACTTCAAAGTGGGCTGAACTCTATAGTGTCTGGTAAACTATCATAAATCAATGAGGTATGAGCAAGGATGTAACCCAATATTCAAGACTGGTGGGAGGAAATGTAAATCTACTCAATGTGTTTACAGCAAAATGCTCAAAATGTTTTGTTTTTTTCTCCATTTCTGTCACCTGAAGAGTTCGAGTTCCTCGCCACTGTCGCTTTTGGCTTGCTTTAGTTGAGGACACTTAATATTCAGTAATATTATTGATTTGAATTTACTGGATGAAAACCAAACTTTAACTGAATTGAGCTGGATGATGACACCACTGTTTTCTGCATAGCTGCTTTATAGCTGATTCGACTTTCAATAATTGACGAGTTTTGTCATTGAAGTGAATTGAATCAACACTGAACTGACTCAAAGTGAATATCGACACTTTTGTCTTCTGCAGAGCAGCCTTTATAGCTAAATTGAACTCGTTTCATAATTGATTCACTTTACACAGTTATTGAATCAAACTGAATCAACACTGAACTGACTTTTTTAGAGATTTACAGCTGAATTTTATTTTATTTGCATCACTGATTCTATTATTTTCCTGTTTATCACCGTAAAGCTGCTTTGACGACTATCCTTTGAAACAATGCGTATTGTATAAAGCGCTTGACTTGACTTAAATTGACTGTTTTTTCATTTAGTGTTGACATCAAAATGTTAACAGACATGCGCACATTGATAAGCTGCTAGAAAAAATAATAAAGATGTTTACAATGGTGCCGACTGGGTTGTCTTTAAACAATTAATGACCTTTATCTGACATATTGAACAGAGTTCAGGGTGTTTACATGACCTGTAATCACTCATTGATTGACCGCTAATCTGAATATTAGAGAGAAATGTGTGCCCTATGTGTGTTTATGATGGTTACGGGTTTAGAGAGTTTTTCAGCTAAATGGAGACACAAGAAGGGGAAAATAGACACTGACAGAGAGCAAGACACTTTCAATGGCAGACATAATAGCGGAAGAGACATTTTTTCTAAACATAGCTGGCGAAAACAGTATTGACAGAACCTTATGGAACATAACAGTGAGTTATGTGGGAGTGAATGGATGGATTTAATTTCCACAGCAATCAGTCTGACATTGGCACTCCTTAAATAAAACTAATGGTACTTTTACACGACAATGCTGTACTATAAAAGTTTTTTGCGTGTAGGCGACAACTTTGTCAAAACGATCCCCGTTCACGCGGATCCGCGAAAACGACTAAAAACGCTGTATTGCGCTGCTAGGCCAGCAGTTGGAGATCACTTTGTAAAGAAACATTACGCGCCTATAGACTGAACACATAATACGCATGCTCATGACATCACCGTTTTCCCAAATGCACGTTTTTGTAGGTTACACGGAGACGATAACGGCATCGTTTTGAAAAACTTGCACTTTGAATCCTGTTTTCAAAAGTTTGTGTTTTTAGGCACCCAAAATGCCATTGACAAAAACGCCATTGTGTAAATGGTCCCTAATTTCATCGATTAAAAACAAGAGTGCAATTATGATGCCATTTGTCAGCCGTTTAATACAAGCTGCTTTTCCTTGCCAGCGTTTAACAATGACACAGCAGAGGAGGCCAGCTGAGTTAATAGCAGGACCCTTTCTCTGAGACCAATACTCAGGCACCCCCTCCAGGGCCCAGTCAATGTCACAGCTTCTCTTGTCGCATCATTTCCCTTGCCAGGAGGGGGAGAGAGGCCAAGTATTGATCAGCCTGTAATCAGACAAGCTGTTTGGAGCAGCAGGAAAAACTCCTTGCAGAAGTGCCTCTTGGCTTCACCGGAGATGGAGTGCAGTTTTTGTAGCCTTGTTGGAGGGATGAGTGGGGAGGGAGATGGCACTGATCCCCTCTGCTGACACCATCCATTAAGTCCGGCCTTGTCTGACAGCACACATCTGATCCGCCGGCTTCCACAGCAACAGAGGGAGAGAGACGAATGTGGACTTCTCTAAGGTGCATCAATGACCGCATAAGTCAAATCTACATCGCTCATCAATCACGACTATCCAGAAATAGCGAATTGAGGCCTTTACAACATGGAATGTGTCACTGCATGTAAGTGTTTAATATGGATTTGTTATTAACATGCAGAATACGCATTTGTCCCGTCATTATTTAGTCATTCAGTTACCAGGCGTGAAAGGTCGAGTCGAAACCTCGAGACAACAGAAAAGTTCAGGGGTCAACCGATGTTAATGTTGTCAAATGGAAATACTGATAAAACTGTTTGTTTGGATAAAGGCTAGACAAGACGAGACAAATATGTTGTTATATCATGACTGTAATTAAATGTTTTTAATTCAAATATATTGTGTTAAAGTATAAAAAAAATTACAAAAAAAAAAAAAAAAATATATATATATATATATATATATATATATATACCACATTAGCATTGTGAATTGTATATATATATATATATATATAAAATATAAAAAAATTACAATAATAAAAAAAAAGTTTATACTTTATATATATTACGGAAGCGTATTGCATTCACTTGAGGAAAAATAATCTACTCTGTTTTTCTGAATTAACGAGTTAATTATCTCAGAATTACGAGATAATTTTTCATGAAAAAAAGTTTTTGCTCTGTTTTTCTGAATTAACGAGTTAATTATCTCAGAATTACGAGATAATTTTTCATGAATAAAAAGTTTTTGCTCTGTTTTTCTGAATTAATGACTTAATTATCTCAAAATTATGAGATCAATTTTTCTTGAAATAAAATGTATTTGCTCTGTTTTTCTGAATTATTGAGTTAATTATCTCAGAATTATGAGATCATTTTTCATAAAAAAATATTTGCTCTGTTTTTCTGAATTAATGACTTAATTATCTCATAATTCTGAGACAATTAACTCAATAATTCAGAAAAACGGAGCAAAAACTTTTATTCATTAAAAATTATCTCGTAATTCTGAGATAATTAACTCGTTAATTCAGAAAAACAGAACAAAATATTTTCTTTATGAAAAATTATCTCATAATTCTGAGATAATTAACTCAATAATTCAGAAAAACAGAGCAAAAACTTTTTATTCATGAAAAATTATCTCGTAATTCTGAGATAATTAACTCGTTAATTCAGAAAAACAGAGAAGATTATTTTTCCTCAAGTGAATGCAATACGCTTCCGTAATACATATATCTATATATATATATATACAATTCAATGTGGTACAGTTGTGGTACAGTTTCTAAAATAGGAAGTGAATAAAGAGTTTATAAATTATAAACAAGCCACCAATCAGAAAACAGCAAGCAAACAATCAGAAAAAGTAGCAAATTCATTATGCTCCTTCAACAATATTAATTCTGGAGATCAGTTTTTCACAACAAAAATGTGTTTTTGTTTATGTTAATGGTTTCTGATACATTTAAATTAATAAATGTTTACAATTTTTATAAATATTTAAAATTTACTTGACCCTTTTGTCATCATTAACTAAATAGTGAAATTTGCGGATTAAAATGATATGCCATTTCCGTCAGAGAACGAATTGACAATTAAAAAAAATTAATATGATGAAATATTGCGTACATTTAAAGGACATTTTCATCATTTCAACAGACAAAACCTGCATATAAATGAACATGGTGTGTGTCAAGCAACCAATATGGAACTTTCAAAACAGCAGCACCAATACAGGAAGGCATTAACTTCCGAGTTACTGAGCCAGATTAATAGACAGAGAGAAGGATCCTATGAGTGTGAATGCATGTTTTCCTGCATGAATGCACCAGAATATGTATTTTAGTGATATATGACAGCTTCCTATGCTCCATTTGAAGAAGCGGAACAGCGTGATGTGTGTGTGTTCCTATTTAAGCACATCTGCTTTCTCGACCAGCGCTCGACCATCTGGAACTGCCTTTCTGCTAGAGTGCTTCAGTCAAGCCTCTCACGAGTTCCTTATTTTCAGTTAATGATCTGCTCAGAAACTATCAAAAACAAAGTGTTCTGCTGTCGCAGGCCCAACCAACAAATTTCTGGGCTCTGTGAACGGGCAAATAAAGCAGTCTTTACCAAATTAAGTCAGAATAGCCTCAAATTTTCCATCTGAAAATGAGTTTCACAGCTGATTGACTTTGATAAGCTCAGTATTATTCAGAGCAAATGAATACTCAACTGGTGAGAAAACGGAGAGGGAGCATCTATGGGGGTGAAAATTGACACTCAGCATGAATTGTGGTAACGGTTGTAATTAACATCACTCAGAGGCATCTATGAGGCGGCTTAAAGCTCAGGATAAATGTTCCTGACAAAACACGGAATGAGGGGGAAAGAAGGAGAGAGAGCATGAAAGAGAAAGGGACTGGACGGATGGAGACAAGGGACTAGGCACAAACTACCACATACAGCTCTGTCTCACTTTCCCAAGGTTGCAATTAATTCTTCCTCTCATCTTGTGGATCTTTGATGTGGCTACACTTCCATTTAAAGTATTAACACACACACACACACACACACTGGAGCCTAGGAAAGCCAGCGTAAATCTTACCAACTAATGACTCTTACTTATCTTAAAAACTAATGGGAGGAAATTCCCAAGGAGGTGCTCATTTTACCACAATGAATTGTTTTGTTCCAAATGAGCATTCACCACTTCTGCTATCCTTCAGATTTACCCAAAAACACGGGGTGCATTTATGGCCTTGAAATAAAAAAAAAAGGAAATTTAACCACTATAATGGCGTAAACAAGTAGCTCTTAAACTTTTCAAATAAAGTCTGATCAAATCAGACCACAAATAAATAAAAAAGCACCACCATGACTATTCACATACCATGGATTCGTGTAATTTGGGCTCTAATCATTAGACACACAATATAATTAGAACTAAAACATGAAAAATAAAAGTAAAATATGCACTGCCCTGCCAAAAAAAAGTCACTCTTTGGATTTAAATGCTTAAGCGTCTATGATTGGATCATTATTGCAGTGATTATTATGTTTCTATCATGTTAAACATTTGGCAACAGTTCTTACCCTAATTGATGGAGTGTGTAGCTTTTCATTTCTTAAACAACCATGAAGGAAGACACATCATGGCCATATTCCAGGATGACATATCAAGATTCATCAGGCTCAAATTGTGAAAGAATGGTTGGGATGGAGCGTGAAGAATCATGTTCACACATGAATTGACACCTCTGAGTCCAGAACTTAAATTCATTGAAAGTCTTTGGGATGTGCTGGAGGAGACTTTACAGAGTGCTGGACTCTTGCATTGTCAATACAAAATCTTGACAAAAATTGATGCACCTCTTGATGGAAATAACAAGACTTAACATCACATGACGTGTCAGTTGCCAAACATATAACATGCTAAACATAATAATCACTGCAATAATAATACAATCGTTGGTTCTTAAGCATTTGCCTATTTAAATACAAATGGCACTTTTTTATAGTATAGTATAGTATAGTATAGGCTAGTATAGTATGTCAAAAAGGTATTTGCAGTATTTTTAAATTTTGTATTATTTTGTATTAACTACTTTATATACGTTTCAGACCACCAGAACCACTGGTATGAGGCACATTGATGGCATCAAGGGTTTCAAGATTGCCAGAATAGTCAAGCTTATAATAATCGAGCATGGGGTCATAAAATCAGAGAAATGACAGGAGCATAAAGGCAAACAGCCGCAGAGTGTTTTCGCAGCGAGGAGGAGAAGGAGGAGGAGGAGGAGGAGTGCTGTGTGGGAATATGCAAATGAGACAGAGACAAAGAGACAGGGAGTTATAAGAGAACATAAACAAAGCTCTGTAAACAAACCTCCTCAGGTCACTCCACAGTAGGAGAGAAGGATAGGAACAGATTAAAAAAGGAGGGTGCGAATGTGTTTGTGTGTGCCTGTGATGGAGAAAGCGAGGGAGGAGGAGGAGGAGGTCCGTGTGCATCACAGCTCCTCATGACTCCCCGCTAACGCACGGTACCTGCACGCGTGGTTGCCATGGAGATACAGTGCGGCGTAAGAACAGAGGGACCAACCGCTGAACCGGCTCTGGCTCTTTAACCCGTAGAGGGAAAAAAGCGCACACACCAACAAAGGGAATGATTTATTAAGTCCACTGTATACTAAGCCCCATTATCCAACCCATATAAAACCTGCAAGCGTTACAACTCATCTGATTTATGTTGAAGGCAATCTCAGAGGACACCTCCCTTTCCAAGATGCTCTCTTATTATCCTTGCCTGGCTGGGCTGAGCAGAAAAATGACATGTCATAATAATCTCGAGAACAGCAATCGGATGGAGCGGAAACACACGCTCCCCCACCTTATTTACAGGCAGAAATGTTTTTTTGTTGGGGTGAAAAAAGCCAGACATAATTTCCTTATAAATAATTGACTTCTCCCATGTTAAAATCTCCTGAGAGGCTTTGGGCTTTATTCACAAGAGGCCACTGCAGCATGCGCCGCAAATTAGCCTTTCACCGACGCCTCGCCTGCTCGCTGGTGAACAATGCACCGAGAGACTCTCTCTCCTCCCTTTATGCCTGTCCCCAAGTAATAACCTTCAACTAACCTTTAAACCTCAGTGAATAATTTAAATCCTATTTTCATATCAATAGGGGGTATTTTATCCGTATACTTTGCCGTCAGAGGGAGGCATAATAAAGTTTTCCCATGTGATTGGGGACGAGAAACGGGGGGTGGGGATGAGTGAAAAGCGAGCGAGAGAGAGAGAGAGAGAGAGAGAGGGGAAGTGATGGAGGTAGAGCGAGGAGGAGGGAGGGGGTGCTGGAGATGCTATCTGAAGACATTAATGCAAGCATGAATTATTCAGTAATGACTACAAGATCTGTCATAAAAAATGCTGCTAACATCTGCAGCGTGTTGCGAGGGGGCTGTGGGGAGTGGGCAAGCCGCCGAGGAAAGGCGCTGAAGATAAACATGACAAATTGGCAGATCATCTGTTCAATTAGGACAGCGGAGCAGGTGCACCCAGCGAGCCAAGCTGTACCACACGGTGACACACTTACCAGCCAAAAACCAAGGGCATGATGGGAAATACCTTGTTTGCATGACAGTGATTTAGAGCAGTGTGCCATTGGATATCCACAGAAAGAACTAGAAAAAAAAAAGAAGAAAAAAAAATCTGATATTCCCCTTGGTGCTCATTAAAATTCGACTGCAGCCTCCACCCTCTCTCTTTCCTTTTTTCACTTTCTCTCTCTCCCTCCATCTTTCTGCTCTTGGCTCTCTCTTAGCTGCCTCCCTGGACCTTCCAGGATCATCTCTTATTAATTCATAAAACATACTGCTCCAGTGATTGGGCTCTGGGAGCAGCGGAGTAGCAAAACATGAGATATGGGAAAATATCACACGTGTCTGCAGCCAGGCTGCGAGCGAGGGAGCGAGAGAGAAAGAGAGAGAGAGAGTAAGTGGTGAACAGGGAACGAGGACTGTGTATATGAGACAGCAAGGGGAGGGGGGGCTGGAAGGAGGTAGGATGAGAAAGAGAGAGAGAGAGAGAGAGGGAAACATGTTTTGAAATATTAATCCATGGCTCTGGCCGTGGGCTGGTACACAGAGATGAAAAAGGCGAGAGAACCTTTGAAGCGGGAGGGGATGTTCTCTGCTGTCTCAAGGTAGACTACACAGTCGGCCATGTTGGAAAGTAAAGGAGAGGAGACATGACAGCACTCCGAATGACTAAGTTTTACCATCTGCAAAGAATGAAACGCAAGGTTTCTAGGCCTCTTAATATTTCAAAGACGCCTAATTGGTTTAGTAACGTCTGGTCCTGCTAAAAAAGATGCTGGCAACGTGCCTGAATGTAAGCCAATTGCTTCAATCCAAATATTTCCTCGTGAATTTCCATCGCAAACGGATGCTCTTCAAAAACAAATTCGCTAAATCACTTCGAAAAAGAGCACATTGAGGAAAGTAATTATCATTAAGGCACACTTTGGCTAAGCATCTTGATGAACATGCTTTTCTATATCCAGAAGAATAACATTGAGAGGGCATCCTCTCTCTCTTTCTCGCTCATTTTCCACCGTGCAGCACCCTGCTGGGAAACTCTAAATTACCCACAGTCTGGCTATTCTGTACTCATAATAATGATAAAGTTTCTTTTTTCTAATTATGCAAAGAACACTCAATTAGCATAACTCGTCCTCTGTGTCACTACAAACAGCAGAACGCCCCGAGGGGCTGCCATAGTTTCATCGCACGGCTGTTTTTTTTTTTCTCTCCCATTGTTTTTCAGTGCGGTAATGAAGATATTTGTTAATGAAGATATGAACAAGCACCAAGACCACCTCCCCCACCCCCGCCGACTCTGCAGGTAAGATGCCACAGGGAACGGATCTGCTGGTTGTAATATCGCCCCCATTGGGTCTGCTGCGGTACTGCAGTGAGCCAGGCCTGCAGGGAAGATTAAAGATGATCATATAAGAACAGATCAAAAACAGGAAAATGTTACACCTTTAGGAGGAGGGGGTTTGTTAAAAAGCTCGCTGCACTACTCAATACCTGTTGGCGCTTCTGTTCTGGATGTGATAACGTCCATCAAAAAACACCCCGGGTTCTGAGCGCAAACAAATTTACTCGCACAAACACATGCACACACACACACACATGTAGGAGGGCAGATCCCTTCTCATCATGAGTGTGGATAGCAGATGCATATGTCAATGTAAATTCAGAATCCATAGAGACATTTGCTAGGGGCGAGAGACAGACTGGAAATAATGGACAGGGAGGAAGTAAAGAAAGATGAGATTGCAGTTGAGCTTAAATAACTAGGGATGACATTGCTAATAAGCACACAATGAACCCTGTGCTGATGTGCTGGTGATCTGTCTGTGTAACTCTGTGCACACTAACAGAAAAGAGAAAATTACAGTAGAAGATTATCTATAAAGCCTGAGAGTAAGTGTCATTTCTGCTAAGCAGTTTTTTATGTCACGTGTCTTAATATATAGCATAAAACATTCAACTCACAATTTTTAAAGATTGAAATCATATTTTAACAAATTGCACAATATTTCAATTAACTGAACAAAGAGACAAATAATGGCAACATGGCTGTTTTGAAAACTATCAAAAAGTACAAAACGTCTTGAGTTTTTTCTGGGTCCTCAATATCACTTTCCATCAATCTGTTTTTTTGAAATATCCCATAATAAAGTAACAAAAAACTTTTTTTTAATGACATTTTTAATAAGCAAAAAATGTAAACATTCTATCCTGTTTGATAAAATTACAAAATATGCTATGTTAATATCAAAACCTCAAAAAATTAAATAAATATCTAAATGAACCTCACACCCTATGTAAACTAACTCACAATCATTCACTGAGCAGTGGCTAACATTGCAGTGGCAAATTTTTTGTCATTGTGCACAAAATCAAATTATAATGGAAGGTTTAAGTGCATAAGCTTGACCACCAGAGCCTATTTCTGCAAGCCTGTTAAACCATTTCATATAAATATTTACTTAACTGACCTCACAAACATATTAATGTTTTGAAAGGTCCAAAATGTTCCGCATGACAAGAACAACCCGTAAACCATAAACAGATGCTTTCTCTCTCTTCACATGCACTCAGATGGGTAGAATTAGCAGGGAGGACCTGTATTCTGCCTCTTAACCAGACCACATACTGCACAGAAACAATTTGCTGACCCAACTACAATTGGCCTGTCTTCAAATTAAGTTCTTAGGAGGCCAGTGTCAAGAGAAGAGCAAAACCAGAAGCAACCAAGAGACATGCAGCCCAATTACAACCCATATTCCACTTCAAGGACAGCAAGCCATTACTCAGCCTAAAGGGCACTGCCACTAATTCAGTGTAAGGACCCAAATTAGCGTCATCAAGATGCTGATTAGTGAAATCAAGTGGTTAAGAGTCTCAACACAGAGGTAAATGAATGTTCCATAGACTAAACCCAGTCCCAAAACACCACTGTCCAGATAGTCTGTTCTTCTAAGCCTTAGAGAGACACATCAGAGGAGATCTTTGTCACAGCTTTATCTATAAGTTGAATCATGTGAGCTTTGTGAAATCCACTTTTCACCTATACCGTCGCCTCAGGCAGCATAAATATATGGATCTATAAAGACACATTGTGTGTGCATGCACCCAAGACTAAGACAGAATTGCACAAACTCCTTCATCGTTTAAACGTTGCGCTGATGCTGGAACAGGGCATGAATTATTCAGCGAGATGTCTCCTTCTTCAAACAGACAAACAGAACAGGATAATGCCTCCACAAAGCAAATGGTAAACATGACAATCAAAACAACGGAATTAATTAGGTAATTAGGGAAACAAAATAAATGTGAAATAATGATAAACTCTTCAGAGACAACAGCTGCAGCTCCGCAACTGTATGCAGATATGCAGATTTGGAAGTTGCTAATGCATAATTAGATCCCGCAGTCAAGTTTGGTGGATGGTATCCAGTTTGTTCTTAAACTGCAGGGATTTAGAGAGCTCTCCGGGTCTTTGTGTTGAGATGAGATTCGAGAGATGTATTTACATAGACTTTACGGCAAAGAGGCCTTCCTCTTTCAACTCTTTAAACTGCTTTAAAGCACAAATGAATCAGATATGCGGATGCACAAGCAGTGACAGATTGTCTGCGAATGGCAGATCCAATCAAGTGGGTTATATGAGCGGCAGGTCAATCAGCACTTCTTATCAGACAGTCTCTCAACGTATCGCTAGTGCTGCATTTGCGCTTACAGTTATTCAAAAATGAAAATTAGATTAGGCTCTTCACTGCGATGCGACTGCACTCCACCGGCTTGATTCGAGCACAGCCTCTGAGTAGCTTCTTCAGTACAGCTCACTCCAAAAGCTCAGGGTTGAAGTCATAAGCACTGCATCAATTCGGTCAATAACTCAAAAGCGCCCACCAAAGAAAAAACAAGGAAGGCGCATTAACCTTGGAGAGAATTGTTTGCTCCATGACTTTGAAAAGGTCAGAGTAAAGCCTTTCAGCTCGGGCAATTAAAAGGATTCGACTCAACGCCGTAAGTACAACGGGCATGGAAAGCGCACGTCTTCCTCCCTCTTTGCGCTTGACAGCCCAGTCTTAGGGCTTAGGTGAATATGAAGTATCCATTTCAAGCAGTATTTAAGTCCCATTTCCAATTTGCAGCCCTTGAGGAGCGGTTCAGTGCAGGCGGGTGAGGCCGAAACCTAATGACGGCTTCTCCAAGGGCTTATTGAGAATGATGAATACTCAGAACGGGGAGGATTGCTCCGTGTGAATTCATGAATTTGAAACAGATTATTTAAACGGGGGATCAAATTAAATTCTTGCTCTCGCACCCGATGTGGACACATTAGTTCAAGGGCAAAGACTGCAGACCAAAGCCTTCGTAAAGTAGGTTCTCCGAGAAGAAGAAAAAACAAAGAAAATGTATCAAATCACTAATGTTTGAAGGATTTAGGGTCAATGATGCATAAGGATAAATCTCTCAAAAATATAGTTTAAATTAAAAGACGTGCAAGGATCCTAGAAATGTAATTACATTGGTTTCATATCAAACATTTTCAAGAAAAGTTTCCATTTTTAAAAGAAGAAAATCTTTAATATGTGTATACACATCAAGCATAATTTGCAAAAAAGTTTACAAATATTATTAATTCATAAATACAGTGTAAAAAACTATATGATCAATGAGTTCAATAAGACAACATGTTTTTACATTTCTTAACTCATCAAAATAAGTTAAGCAATTTTCAACTTTTCTTATAAGTTTTACAAGATTTAAATCATTTTCTTAAGTCAATTTAATGTAATTTTGAAATGACTTAAACATCCAAGTTGATTGTACTTAAAAATTCAAGGCAGCAACCTTTTTTTTTTTCTCAGTGTATCATTTTGGGGAGTCACCACATAAGAAATTTAATATTGTTATAAACTGGACAATAGGCGTCCGAATTTGCAAAAATAAGAAGTAAAACATAGGAGGTGAGAACAGGCATGGCAGCAAGGAGAATAATCTACATAACAAATTGGCCGCTTTGAAGCAGCCTGCAGCTTTGAAGAATACATTAAAGTGCCAATGAAGATCACTTAGAGCCAATCATCAAGGAGCCTTAATTTAGATCCTCGGTGTGAGATACAAGGAAGCAAAACATATCACTAATAAATGAACATGCCATACAAAAAGATTCGAGATAACTGGGACGTTAAAATAATTCCCAGAGAACATGTGGATGTCTTCCTCAAATGGAATAGTCAATGAGGCAGAGCTGTCCTGCAGGAATGCTACTGTTTAGCTCAGCTCTCCATTAGAGCGCATGCCAGTTGATTTGAAAATCTCATTAATGCCCTTACAGAGAAATAGAGAGAGAGCGAGAGAGAGAGACAGGCACAGCAGGGATGAAACGTAACTTTCCCCCGTTCTTTTCAAACCCATCAATTCACATACCCCCACCCCCACCCCCCTGAATTCTCCACTATCTGAGCTTGCACTGAGCGTCTACTGGGCTCCTACACACTCTCTCATCTGTGCTTCTCTGTAGCTGCGGTAATTGGGCTCGTCTCATTGTTATTCAAAACCCCATAGAACCAATTAGCAATGGACCTCATGACCTGTCAGTTGCTATGTAATGCCACAAGCTAAAAGACTCTAAAGTGAGGAAGCTGGGAGCAAAAGGTCAAGAAATATCTTTTAGTTTCCTGATTAATAATCCTGTCAGGGATATCAGAGTCATTAAAAGGAAACGCTAGTTCCTGCTACAGCTTTTTACTGCTCCTTCGCTCATTCTGCCCCCTTTCTATTAAACCTTAATGATGGCCGGGGCACCGCAGCCCCACTGCCTTGTTTGATAAATGTACAGTTAACAGGATAATGAGGATTCTTGATCTTCTGGCAATCTGCGACAGAGAGAACCTCTGACCCCCTCCAAGGAACCAAGGAGAGAAATGGACAGATGACTGGAGGGGAGGGGAGTTTGTGAGCTGGCCAGATGGGCAGAGAGAGAGAACAAGAGTACCAGAATTGTGTGAAAAAAATAGAGTGTGAAGCTGTGCAGTGGGCTTGATTTCTGAGTGACTTAAAGATGAAGTGTGTCATTTCTACACTCCTAGCGTCACTAAATGCAATTATTTCCATGTAATTGGAAAAAAAAAACTTCCATCAACTTCCATTGGTTAGATTAAGCGATAGTCCTGCCCTAAACTTGCAGAATTGACTCAACAGCTAATTTAACTTTAGCGCAAAATTGGAATATCACATAAAAAATGTGCAAATAAAGCACCGTTTCCATCCAGTGAGTCGAAGAGAACAAAATTCTAACTTCCTGATAAACTTGAGCCAAATATGACTAAGAAAAATTGATGTTGCTGCAGGAGGAGAAGCCACTGTGGGTCTTTTTTTTTTGTATATAATAAATTACTTGTGCCTCAGAATGTGCAGACGAAATGCAATAAACGCAGTCATGTTATCTTGCTTTTGGAGGCGGATGCTATGCTGTTTGGGAACACAGTTGGGTAAGACAGTTCTGGGAGGTAATTATACCCAACCACTTTGGTAACAGACTTTGGCTAAGGTATTTCAGAATGACAAAAACAACATTTCAGATGCTGTACATCAAGATCAGTCCACTGGTTAGTCCAGTTATGCCATTTTTTTTATTTTATGGGCATCAAGGATTTTATTCATTAAATGGTTTTCCAGTATAGTTTATACGCATGTCTTCTAATCAGATTTATAAAATGTAATGCGTATTTTTAGCGTTTATGTGCATCTTAAGAATGTTTTTTAATGCAATATCCTAAAATTCATTTAAAATAACATGGCTAATGTTGCTGCATCCTGCTGGTCTAGAATATTGGATATCTACTGTACAAGCCAGTATTGAATATATTAATTGTGCATGTTTTTGCAATCATCTAAAGCTCATTTAAAGCAAATATATATATTTTTAAAAGTACAATAATTAAATAAAACTGCAAAATTTCAAAAAGAATATCCAAATTTCATACTGTATATTATAATGGTGTGATGCCTTAATTCACTTGTTGTATTCAAAATGCTTAATTTTGTTAGACAATAAAAGTATAGAATTGTATTGACTTTAATTGACCATTTATTGATGTTGACCATAATAATTTTTGGCTTAACTATATTGGTGCTTATTTATTTTATAGAAAAAAATATATTGGCTAAAACATTTACAAATCTCAATACAATGGCCTTCCACTGTGAGGCTTATTCAATCAGAATACCTTCACAAAAAAAAATAAAAAAGGGGTGTGATTGACATCTCCATGATAGAGTTCATGAAGAGCATGGGTTTAATGAAAACAGGTGGAATATTGCTGTTCGCTCCGGACCGCTCACCAATAAGGACCCTTCCTGGGGTCTTTGCTAGCATAGGCCCTGTTTACAGCAGCAGCATGCACATATTAAAATGATAAATCTCTTTCATTATATGATGTCTGCTGGAGATATGTTCCCTTGTAATCTTAAGCCTGATCTTCAGACAGCTCAATAATTCATATTTCCTGATATAAAAGACTAGCCCAAGTCTCTCTTTTATTATACCGCTGTCTGATAACTGACAAAGAAAACAGAAGGCAGCCTGAGTTACATTGCCGGATATTGGAGTGGCAATTGTCTGAAGGGTTAGATTCATCTAAAAATGACTTTCGCTTTCAATAGTCACAGAGTGATAATGGTCAATGTGCACATGTAGGTAGGCCACATGGGGAATAAAGCAACATGGGCCTGAAGCCTGAATTCATAAAATACAAAGTGAGTGTCCTGATATTGCCTCCAGCCATAATGGTCCTGTAGCGGTAAAATAGAGAACAAGGTTTCTGTTTTCTTTTGCTCTATATTTGTACTATTTTCTTTTAATCAGGGGAGTTTCACATGAGAAACCTTCAGTAGAATCTGCTTTTCCTAAAACGACACAATCTTAAACATCGGCCATAACAGACGCCATTGCAGATGCAGTAAATCAACATTAAAGGTACACTTTGTAACTTCTGGCCCTCTAGCGGTCAAAAAACAAAACTGCCAGCGAGAACGTTGTTTTTGTTGTGCTTCGCTCTTTGTGACCATGCGGATGAATATGGATCTTTATCCTAGATAGATTATCCTACTTCTCATAAAACATTCACTACTACACTTAATAGAACCAGTTTAGATGGAAAGGATCTCAAGCTGACTAGCTGAAGACGTTACTGTAGCTATACCCATTAATGGACACCGTACCTCCTTGAAATTACAACCGTATGAAATGACCCTTCTCAATAGATAATGCTTTACAATGAACTCAATGAACTACATTTGACATTTGAACTACATACTTTTCTCTATTTACAGATTTGATATGACGAGACGCACAGGCGAGTGATGTATGTACACAATTCCACCGAAAATCGTCCCAACAGGTCTGAAATATAAACTCTTATTATAGGCTTACCAGTGAATCAGGGTAAGGCAAAAACAGGTTTTGGAAGAAAGAATTGATGATGTATTGACTGTATTGAGAAAAAAATTGAAGGACCGCCCCCACAGAAGTAGGAACATCTGTTTTATTCGCGCAATTCCAGTTCTTTCTGTGTTTATTCATTTGGCACCATAAACCAATGAACCTGCACAAACAGACACTAAATAGTTTAAAGGGAAATATATTTTATTGGCATCAGAGGCAGACTGACTCACTGGAATGAAGCAATGTGGAAATGCTTCACTGAATTCATTGCGCTAAACATACTGTATTTGCAGTTGAGAATATATAACATAATTAAATGCAAGTAGAAACATTTCACTTGAAAAATAAAACACAAATCTTACCCCATCTCCATCAAGGTAATTAACTGAAGATTAAGAGGCGTTGTCACACTTACACAAATAGGCAAACCCACACACTGTATGTTTCTTGGAACCAACTCAAAGAACTGTCTTTTTCTGGCGAAGACATAAACAGAGAAATTTGCATGCACGATTAAATATCCAAACTCAACTGATTTAATGAATAAAAAAACAGTAATATTGGCCAGTTACCAATATGGTATTGAAATTGTGTTCATCCCTAACTACAAAGTTCTTCTTAAATCCAAGAATGGGCATAGGCCATCATTTACATTTACGCAATTCCTGTGTTGTCCTAATAAGGGCCGAAACATCTGTTGATCTCTTCTGCATACCGGAACGCATCGTTCATGCAGCAGGTAAAGAGCCTTTCATAAGCTCACACCTGTTTCGTGAAAAGCTTGCTGGTCGTGAGGTTTTGTTTGCATTCTTGGTGTGTAAAGTGTTTGTTTTTGATCGGACCTCTCCTGAGCCATGGCTGATGTTCCTGTGAAGAGTGCGGTTCGACAGTGCATTAAGCCAAAGAAAAAGCCCCCTCTCCAAGTTGTTGGATGGACTCGCGGCCCATCATAAATCCTTTTACAACAAACTCCATAAACCTCTTTGGTGCCTAAATATTTATGGATGCCTGTGGTTCCCCCTGAGGGCTGTTTCGTGTCAGAAACTCAACCCAGCTCTAATGCACCTGGATCCGCTCCAGGCCTCTTATCTGAGGCTCGTGGTGAAGACTTCGATCCAGCGAGGTTAGGGTGGTCCGCCGTTAGCCGCTAGTATCTTCCTTATGGAGCCAGATAGGGAACACACACGTGGCGACGAGCAATAAATTAAAGGGTTACAGTGTGGGATTCGCCATGCAGCTGTTCCCTTTCTCCGCCACAGCAGTCCTAGCCAATCCTCGGTCCTCTCCGCCACTCAGCTGGGCTCTAGTGACCTGGCAAACACAACCCACGCTGAGTGAACTCTATGGACCAAACAAACAAACAGGCTGTTCCTTGTAAAGGTTCCGCAGTCACTGCCAAGGAAAGCAGAGTAGCCTGGGGTCAATGTTTTCAGGACTGCACCGGAGGAAACATCACAGCTCTAAAAGGGCTTGGTGAAAGCCAGATGATTTCACGCTTGGACTGAATTCTCCCCAGCTCTGCCGTGATGCGAGCCGTGAAAGGCCGTCACACAAGATACAGAGATCAAATACAACACTGGAAAGAGATATTTTGTGGCATATCCTGATAAGATACAGGGCATTTTGAAGAATACAAATGAAATTACTATGGCAGTCAAATTTATTCAATTAAACATTACAACAGTTTCATTCTGTTCCGTGTGATTAGTAAAACTCATTGGAAATTTTGGGGGGAAAAGTCAAACATGGGTAATTTTTACCTTAAAATTGATGGATTATTTATTTAACTTATTGTAATTTATTAAACATTAAACCAAGAATGGATTTTTCAACAACTACAGTCATTTGCGCTTTATATGTAGTAAATTAGTCATCATCAAAGCTCAATAAGTACAATAATCACCTATAAGGGATTTATGGGATTTCCAATTTTTTTTTTTTTT
Organism: Rutilus rutilus; assembly: GCF_951802725.1. Lineage (NCBI taxonomy): Eukaryota > Metazoa > Chordata > Actinopteri > Cypriniformes > Leuciscidae > Rutilus > Rutilus rutilus. The sequence continues at coordinate 38,337,835 of NC_140213.1, forward strand.
TACAGGTGTTTAATTTGTATTTCGAATTTTGAACCTCATTGCGTTGTGTTTTAGGGTTAATGAAAATTACTGGATAATGTCCGGGTAATAAGCTGGCAATAATTATTTTTACAGTGTAGTTTTACTGTGAGTGTCATTCACACACATGACACTCAAAATCAGATGTGTTAAACAATTGAGTTCACTAATAAAAATTACGTGAATAACCACAATTAAATATTTTCCTATAAATATGTCTGACTTAAATCTAATACATTCTGACAAACCAACAGAAGTACTGGCAGTATTTTCACACATGCAAATGCTACAGAGTGATGGAAAACACTGCAGTATGTATTGTGTTAACCAGTGGTCTATTCATCTAAGATCAATGACTGGAAACGAAACCTACGCGCTGACACCGAGAACACCTAAAATAACAAGTCGTAAAGCTCGCTGGCCTACAAGTGGATGGAGTTTATGGAACACATTCTTGACAGCATATGGGGCAAAGCACTGCTCGTTTCTCCAAAAGGGTGTGTGTGTGAACCGAGCAACACTTCCCTTCCTGCACTACACGTTCGGCAGGCCCGTGAATCCTCTTGCCTCCTCCCAGTGCGGTGATTACTGCCGTTTACCCTCTTTAATATGTGTAATTCTCATTTTCTCTGACTGGTGAGTAAGAGGCCTCGAGGGAAAAGCGCACTCTGTGGCAGACTGCCAAAGCCCTCCTTTAGAAAAGACTCCCCGCACACCCCCGTGTGTAGTCAGAACAGGCATGACAGTAAGTGACTGGCTGGATATGTTATTATGATAATTGCACTTTTTTTTTCCTGGGCATCGCTGATAACTTGATTACACGACGGCTATTGTTATGGCTTTCACACATCCCTCAAAGTGACATTTACAAAAAGGTTGAGGCCCTGACAGGCTAAATGGCTTTAGTTTGCAACAGGAAGAGAGACCAAAGGTCACAATGGGCATCGCATGCTGAATACTTATGCAATTTACACAGCACGACAGCCCGTCCGGTAGAGCTGCCAAAACATACCATTGACAGACACTAAGTATAGATGTACACGGCGCATCTGTATTTGATCCACGCAGAGAGGGGCTTCTTACTGTCTCTTCAAAGGGATAGTTGAATAAACCGCTGATTGCTTCTTTCATACAAAGAGTTTTTCCATCTGCTTCTCTAAGCTGTTATGAGAAGCATGTGTTCTGAACAATAATGGTCAAACTGACCAACCACTCAGTGGGAGAATATTCCCTTAACCACTCTGTGGTAAGGACCAGTGAACTGGATTTGCACGCTGGGCCGGCCTGGAAAAGATTGCTTTCAAATGAATTGTGAAATCATCAGCTCAAATGGTTTGGCTAAACATTGAGAGAGAGAGAGACACTCTAATAAGGCACCGCAACAGTAGCTTGACTCATTCTGAACCACATCCAAAACCACATACATTGACACTTTACAGCAATACGCCATTGGCACGAGCGTTCCTTTAAAATGGAATCAAATCACAGCGTGGGTTTTTTAAAACAAACATGAGCGAAAGTTGATCGAAATGCCAGGAAGTGGCAGTCCCACCTTTCCTCATGATCTGTAGTTTTCATCCAAGGTTTACATTGCCGTATACGCTGCAGAAAGGCCAGAGTCAACGCACAGCAGCCTGATGACAGAACCGCCAAGAATGTTGACCTTACCGCCATCGGTAATGTTTCACTGGAGTTCCCTTAATAAAGGGGTGAAATAATTTCCACCAAAAGCGGTTGGAGGTGATGACAGTTCAGATTAATGCACTCTGTAACGCCGCCAGAATAACAACTGCTCCCGCATGCATCATGAAAAAGCAGCAAGTTTGGCAGGAGACGAGAGCTGCCAGGTCCACAAACTCATGCATATTTGGGTCTGTGAACATCTGCCAGCACAAATAATTTACTGCTCTCCACACTCCCCCCAATCCCTCCTTCGCCCCCCTCCTCTCACTAACGGGTGCTAGAACCCCCTTTGACAAGCCTGTTCCAAGTTGCGAGAAAAAAAAAACGCCTGTCACATGCGCTCACAAGGATGCATACGCAAATACCTAAACATATGGGTGCACACATGTGAAGAAAATTTCAGATGTATGCCGTTATATTGATGCTGTACACATAAAGAAACCTAAACTATTTTGTGTGTAAACCTGAGATGAGTTAATGGGTGTAAACAGAACCAAATATCCTGTACACGCAAGAGCGCAAGCACTGACATATGCTCTCACAACAGGGCTGCGTTGATGAAGGATGACTGGAAACACCTAGTTCTCCTCAGCAGCAGGAGAAGAGACGATAACATACAGCAGGGCAATTCTAGCACAATTCTAACTGATGAAGATGAGCCATTTAAAAATTAATCGCATCCAAAATAAAAGTTTGTGTTTACATATTAATATATGTGTGTGTACTGTTTACAATTATTTTGTATATATAAATACAAACATATGCATGTATATATTTACGAAAAATGTGTTATTTATATATAAAATATTGATATTTATATATGATATAAAATATGTATAAATATATATACAGTATATACATGCAAATATTTCTTAAATATATGTGTATTCATATACAAAATAATTATATACATTACACACATATATATTAATATGTAAACAAACTTTTATTTTGGATGCGATTAATCGCGATTAATCGTTGCCTAGCAAAAGAAAAAACTATATATATATATATTTTTTTTTTTTTTTTTTTGCTCATAAGTTATAACCATTCAATGGCCAATATTATAAAACTATACTATAAAATATTATATATAATTATCATATACATAATACACACACACACACACATATATATACATATACTGTATATGTGTGTGTATGTGTGTGTTTGTGTATATTATGTAGCCTATATTATAATTATATATATATATATATATATATATATATATATATATGTATAAAAAAATATACATATAATACAAATATACATATATATATATATATACAAACACATCATATATTATATGTGCAAAGACATTCATAGATTTTTAAGTGTAACTCAAATGTCCGAAAACTTTCTGTGGCCTAGCAGAACTAATGGCTTTGTGCCCACCGAAGAATCTGCAGAAGCCCAAAGAGAGCTATCTACCCGGAGACAGATAAAACAAACTTTGCAGGCGAGCAGGCAGACTCTGTGTTCCAGTCCAAAGGTATCAGATGATTAAACATCTTGGGGGGACTTATTATTATTCAAAACGTTCTTGGCTAACAGACGCCGAATAAATCATTAATGCCTTCTACCCAAATACCTGCCGCTTCATTCAGATCACACATAAGCTCTGTGGCACAGAGGGCAGAAGCGCTCACAGACATGCCAGTGATCTTTCATGCCCACCTCAAGCCTGACCACAACAGATCCCGTTTTTAATAAAGGGTCCTTCCAGTGCTTGTGTTCCCTCTAATCCAGCCGGTTCAGGCCTGGGTTGAGCCTGACACTAGTCCGTTCTTGCTCAAGGGCACCTCTGTTTCTCTATTTCTCCAGCATGGCTAAGCTAGCAGCCGTTATTAGGAACATCTGGACAGTCCAATCCTGCGCTTAACGGTGGGGGATTTTACAACAATAAATTCAGCAGATGTTGCGGGGCAAGAGTAAATATTTGTAAAGACATCAGTGATTTTCCAACGTGCTCCTCTGGTGATCCGCAGGGGAGGGCACATTCCGGATTACTGCTCTCTTGCTAACATACCTCCCGTCCAGGGCTAAACTGTTCGATAAATCCTCACCCTACTTCAACTCTCCAGCAACAGCTTTTAAACGCATCCACTATCTGTAAAACTCAAATGAATATATACATATATATGTTGGGGATTAGTTTCTTTGAATAGGAATGCGTTACAATATTGCATTACTCCCTAAAAAGTAACTAATTGTGTTACTTTTTATGGAAAGTAATGTGTTACGTTACTTTTACGTTATTTTTTACTGATCTGTGGTGGGCTTGCTTAGTTTTTTTTTTTTTTTTTATAATAAAAAGTTTTTTGCAAATGTAATGGCCTTTACACAACCAAAGTGAAATGAATAAGCCTCAGGCTGAAGGAAATGCAAATTCACGCCTGTACAGTAGAGGGCGCAGTTCTATGTCTGCGTCCGAAATTACATACTCTCTTGAGTAGGTACTTATCTTGAATTAGTAATACTCCATGACCGCTAAAAAAAAGTATGTTCTATATAGTATGAATGTGTGTAATATGTAATCTGGACATACTACATTCGCCAATGTATCATTATCATGTGACCTACCAGCATCAGTTATGTCACTTCACTGCCATTCATAAATCCTCTCCCGTGGCCTCATGGGATAGTAAAGTGTCCATCGGATGCACACTTCGGAATCTCGCCAGAAGAAGTAGGTCATCCGGGCACTTTTTGCCTACTCTTTTATGAGTAGGCTACTGTGAATTCGAACATACTAGGCTACTTTTGTCACATACTGTTTTTCACCTATACTATACAGTAGGGAAGTATGCGACTTCGGATACAGCCAATCATTTTTGCTTACTAATTAGTATAGTCAAAGTGGATCATCGAAGGTCAGCAGCAAAGACATTGTTCAATAAAGTGAGATTAAACACAAAGTATATACTTCACATATTAAAATATTGCAGATTTGCTTAACATTCCGAGTTTGCATTTTACTGTTTTACGTTTGGAAGAATACTGAACTTTACACAGCGCACACAACGCCTCTGCACCTCACTCCCGATTTCTCTCAACATGGGGACAGGAGAGCTGTCAGTCAATAAATGGGAAAACAAAGTAACTTGCATTACTTAAGTAACTTTTTTTGTAATTTTAAAAGTAATGTTACTTTACTAGTTACTTGAAAAAAGTAATCCGTTTACATAACTTGCGTTACTTGTAATGTGTTACCCCAACATATATAATATGGGGTTACATTGCTATTATATACATATGTATACATATGTTTGTATATATATATATATATATATTACACACACACACACATGTTAAAATATTTAATTTAATGGTCTTTAATGTTTTTGGAGAGAATCCTGCAGATGTTTGCCCTTCCTCCAAAACCACATACTTATTAATTTGTTCTTACGCTTAAAAAATATTCAGTAGATCGCAGCTGTAACCTCCGTGGAAATCTGTGGGAAAGGAACTCTGCTAACTCGCACACTGTTATCCACATTACACTTAGCCAAAGTACTAACCCTGCCTCCCCTGAGCGGCCACAGGCTGTGGGTCAATTCCAGGCCACCTCCAGCCAAACCCACAGGGAGTGGAGCCTGTCAATGTGCAAACCGACAGTGCTGAGGTTTGTGGTTTACAGGGGGGGGTCACAGTACTGACTCTGTCTCCACTCTTCACTGCACCTCAAATATCCACACACGCACAGAAAGCTCAACGGTACATGAACAACAGCGGTCAGGCTATTTGGGCAAGTATACATTCACTTATGTAATATTATGTATTGGTAATGCTATGCATGTGTATATTCACGCCTGAAAACATGTCTCAATGTTATCAGCCTGAACAATTTAGTTTTTAAATAAAACTTTTTGTTTAATTGTCTCTCATTTACCATGTAGCTAATTGACATAGACACCTTCTTTAGAGCACTTACAATTCATCAGTGTTTGTTTAAAGCAGCACCACCAGTGCTGTAGGTTTTGAGGCTGCCATCTGCTGGGGTGATAGAAACTGACTCACTGAACAACACTGATGTCTCACTGCAATACAAGCCTGCTCTCTGCTGGAGAAAAGGAGTACAGCAGATCAAAAAAACTATAATACACACACACACACACACACTCATGAATAAAAGCTGTAAAAAAAAATTGTTGTTCAATATATAATAATATATATGGCCTGTGAAACGATTAATCGCATCCAAAATAAAACTTTGTGTTCACATAATACATGTGTGTGTACTGTGCATAATTATTTTGTATATATAAATACACACACATGTATGTATATATTTAAGAAAAATGTGTTATTTATATATAAAATATTTATATTTATATATAATACAAATTATATATATATATATATATATATATATATATATATATATATATATTTAAGCAAATATTTCTTAAATATATACATGCATGTGTGTGTATTTATATATTATATACAAAATAATTATGCACAGTACACACACATGTATTATGTGAACACAAACTTTTATTTTGGATGCAATTAATCGCGATTAATCGTTTCACAGCCCTAAAATGATATCATTTTGTATTTCATTATATCATTATATATCTATAATATTAAACAGTTTCATTTATTGAGGTGAGTTGAACAGCTTAAATCCACCATTTAATTTTCCTACCACTTTACATTAAGTTTCAATTCATTAACATTAGTTACTACATATAGTATATATACTATTACACACACACACACACACATACATATATATAAATGTGTAATAGTATATATACTATATATAATGTAGTAACTAATGTTAATGAATTGAAACTTAATGTAAAGTGGTAGCAAAATTAAATGGTGGATTTAAGCTGTTCAACTCACCTCAATAAATGAAACTGTTTAATATTATAGATATGGTCAACAAGATCAGACAACAAATCTAACTAAAGAATGTCTAATGGTCTGTTTCTCTCTAAAAATTCTCTTCTCTTCTCTATGAGTTTATGGAATGAAGCAAAATCCATCCTCACATGTACACGCAAACACACACACACATACTACTTGAATTCACAAGCATCCTATTTTTAAGGCAATTCTTCCTTGCATTTTCCAGGTGGATAATCACCTTCTCAAGCAAATTTCTTTTCCCCCCTAAAGTCACTCATCAGGGAATCTGCATTTCAATCCACCAACAAATTTGTAGCACAAAGGCTCAATCAAAGTTTCAGGATCACAGGAGGATCAGAGTGATGAAAAGTTGTAGAGGATCCGAGATGAAAGGGGCAGACGAGGCCGCTTGTAAAGGTGACATTAGAGGCTGTTTTTACTCTGTATGCAGTCTAATGAGGAGCAAAAGACAAAGAGAGACACAGAGAGAGCACTGTCAAGCATATTTTTCCTCTTCAAACACTCAGAACCGCCCATACAGAGCTTTTACACACCCCTTTGAACTTCAAAAAGCCCAATTCTTCATTCTCCTAAAGAGGTGAGCTGGCTTATTTATAGTCTCAGTCTTCATTAAAACATCCTGATGATGCTTCATACAGCGTGTTCTTTTATGCCATTATCAATGTCATCCTTTCAACGTTACACACCAGCATGTGGTAAAAAGTGGTTAGGTTTGGCTTGAAGTGTTATATATGCAACCTATGAATCTCCAAAGCACAGCATAGAGGATATCTGCTCAACATCTCTGACATCTCATTAAAGAGACGTAGACTAACATGTATTTCGTAATTGCTCCGTGATCTATTGCTACTTGAGTGACAGCCAAATCACATAACCCCCTTAAAGGGGCAGGTAGTTTCTAGTCTGTCCTCAAATTTAGCATTTTAAAACAGTTCAAGTCAATGACAAAGACAATGATGTTCCGCAAGACCCAAAGCAGCCCTTTCAATCTCAAAAACAGCGTTTCCAACTTTCCAAACAGAGCATGGCTTCTATTAAACACACAGACACCTCTCAAAACATGCCTACAATACTTTAAGAAAGAGGATTTGATGCAAGATGGGAGTTAGCGAGTATATGGGGAATCTTTGGCTGTCCACATCTCAACACTCATCCACTGCAACACTCCCATAGGAAACAGATGACAGGCTAGACTTTTTCACTCTCTGAAGCAATTGAAAATAATTTTCAGTAAGGGTTACCAAATGTGGCCATCTCTGGCTGAAACAAAGGAACACAGATGTATTTTTCCATTTAACAGCCTGTTTATATCTGGCGGATTCCTCCCTCCGGAGAAGAGCGGTTTGATCTTTGGAGTTGTAATGGATGGCGGAGACCACAGCCCCTTTTTGCGGCCAAGGCATTTTCCAATACAAATGATCAGTCAAGCACACATAAACACACTAATGAACCTGACACACACACTCATTTACTGTACGTATATAAACTGTGGTCTAAAAATCTGTGTGACCATGATGCTTGCTTGTTTTCTCATTTTCTTCGTTAAGAATTACATGTTAGATGACAGAATTACAATTACATTAAAGGATTACATGTTAGATGACATCATAGAAAAGGATATAAGATGCTCTCATTTTAGTCAGGATGGTAATTTAACTCTACATGATATATCTTGGCGTCTGCTCAAAAAACATACTTAAAGGGGTGGTATAATGCCCTTTTCACAAGAAGCAACAGGACATTTCTGTATGGTTAGCTGATGAATTTATGTAGCTTATGTGTAGTTATCATTGATTAGCATATTCTGTCTTGATAATTTATAAATCGTGCTCAGGGGGCGGTGTTTATGTAAATTCACCCAGAACACTAGAAATGTCCTGTTGTAACATGCAATTCTTTTTGAGGGATTCAACTGTAGAGACATTGATTTAGCTGTTTTAAGGTCTAAAAGGAGTTTTGTGGTATAAACGATATGCTTAAAGAGGTGGTATAATGCCCTTTTCACAAGATGTAAAATAACTCTTTGATGCCCCCAGAGTGTATTTTAGCTCAAAATACCCCACAGATATTTTTATATTGTCACTTTTTGAGGGTGAGCAAAAACGCACCGTTTTGTGTCTGTTCCTTTAAATGCAAATGAGCTGCTGCTCCCAGCACAGAGGGCGGAGCTTCAAGAGCTCGTGTCCTTTTACATCACACAGACTGAAAATTTCAAAAACTTTTAGCCTTTTATGTTCGAACCGGAGTCAGACAATGATGGAGAGACTCAAGAACATGTAGAAGCAACAGGACATTTCTGTATGGTTAGTTGATGAATTTATGTAGCTTATGTGTAGTTATCTTCTAGTCATTGATTAGCATATTCTGTCTTGATAATCTATAAATTGTGTTCAACGGGCGGGGTTTATGTAAATTCTAGTGTTGGTGATGTCACTAACCCGAGAGGAATGTTGTGTAGTCCCTACCAGCCGTTTGTTGTAGTCCTTAAAAAGGAATTTCTTTAAAGGCAAATATCTCCCTTTGCTTCGAACTTTGAGCATTGCAACTTTGCACATGTTGTTTATGCTCAAACAGCAACATTACATACTAACTAAAGTTAGAAAAGTGAAATCATAATCAACCACCCCTTTAAAAATCAAAACTAGGCAGTATAGGGGGAAGAACTTATTCTAGATCTGAATATGTCCTTAAGTGCAAGATAATGTCATACAAAATGTTTCCTGGAAGAGAAAGACTGTACGTTTTAAATCAACTTCCCCACATTTAGCAGACATGTTCTTTCCAAAATTATATATAAAAAAACTATCTCTTGCTCTTGACAGTTTCTAACAAGATCTCTAAGAATTTGACAGATGATTTGCATCATTATGTGGTTTATGTAATGAGAGATTTGTGGGGGAGAGTCAGATAGACACCCTGCAGTACGGGCTCAAACCTGACAACAGCCTGATGGGATGAAAACAAAGTCATCTCTCACAATCAGGACTGGAATATATCATCAACATTTCTGTCAGCAGAGCATATAACCCAGGCACCCAGCGATGCTATAAATACATCCCACACGCCCTGTGGTTGCGACGTTCCAGTGTTTCACACACTAATGTGGGGGTATGGGGTGAAGAGCGCTCTAACTCTCTTCTCCCATTACAGTGGTGCTGTAACAGATAGGGAATGTCAGCGCCTTGTGAGATGTGTGAATGTGGGATGTCTTCTCCTCCAGGCATGTGTAATTCGTGCTGGGCTGAGACAGAAGCGGAGAGAATGAGAACAGGGCCTTGATCCATTGGTGGTTAACCGTAGCTTAATGAGGGGGAAAAACAGTGACGCAACCCTCAACTCAGATGTCACAAAGCTCTAAGAAGCACTTGAATGGCCACAGCAGGACTAATTTTAACACGGTTTGCATGATCAGAGACAGACATACTGACACCATGACTGAAGAATCTTAGCGAGAGATTTGATACCACTGTGAAACACTATGCCCAATACAGACAGTTTAAAGAGGCAAATGGTTTTCTCTGATACTGCTTTCCTGGACATTACTTGATAAGGGTTGTATTAAACCATCCCTAAATTAAAAATGCAGAACTAAGTTCTTAATTGTATATATATATTAAATAAAGTCCCCATGTGGTGAAAATCAAGCTTTTAATGTTGTTTATATGTCTATGTGGTGTTTTTATTATGCTTTAAGACAACACCATTTTTTTCTCCTTAAAACTGCAGTGAACCAAAGACAGTCTCAAAAACGCGGTTTGAAATCGCTGGTGTTTCCGACGTCACAAACTACCTTGTAACCAATCAAGTCAATGTGTGATTGTCATGAGAGGATCTCTGAGCTGGTGTGAGTGAGTGGAGGCGGGGCTAATTTGCATATTCCTTTAACCGCGTAATGCGTATACTAAATGAGGCAAGGGTGTAGAGTTCCATTCAAGCTATTTTAAGGCACAACGATTTTATTTTATTTTTTTCAAGGAAAAAACTTTTAAATATGTAATTTTTAAGGTGAGTTTTAGGGGTTAAAATTATTGACTACAGGGGGACTATAATAATTTATATAATTCCCCCAAATTCCCCAAAATTCCCATTACTGTAAAATGTCCAGATGTTTTACTTTAGCATTTTTTGTGTCATTTCAAGTTTTCTTAATGTTGATTCCCATAAGTACATGATTTCCATTGCATAGCTTAAATTTAATTTGTTTAAATTAACTTGTGAATTTTAAGGACCATCAACTATTACTATTATGTATATACATTTTAAATAACAGCAATGATAATGAGTTTTTAGCACTGTGGAGCAGGGAAAATGCCAAACACCCAGAAGAAAAAGGAAAAAGGTGAAGCCAACTTGAGCTAAACTGATTCATATTAGTTGAATTAGCTACACAAAGACAAAAATGTAAGGGTACACTACAGCAAGACCAAGAATGCTTTAATGTCCAAAAGATGAACATGGTGTAATTGCAAAAAAAAAGAAATTGAAAAGTAGGTTATGACCAGTTGGATTCTGAACACTTCTTGTTTTCCAAAAGGATCTGACCAGTGCATTAAAATCAGCATTACTTACAGCGGTCAGGCCTCCTCAGAGTCCCTCAAGGGAAGAGGTGTGCCCGTCAGCAGTCAGTATTTGTTAGCAGATTGTTAAAAGCGATCACTACGATGCGATCTCTAAGCACACAGTAATATGAGACAAACCAAGTGGGCATCTGGTTCTGGTTAGTACTTTGGGAAATCTGATTAAAGGAAAAATTTCCAAGCACATTGAGAAGTATTCACTGTAATTACCGAGAACGGCTTAGGCAGATCAGACCACAAATGACAAAACATGAAACCAATGTTGTGGTTCACTCCTCTATTAAATATGAGACACAATAATAGCTGGGAAGGGAAGTAGGTCTCAAGTGAACAAATTGAGGTGGATGGAGGGGGGTTTAGGTTTTATGTGGCGGGGCGGGGCAGGGTTCCTTCAAAGTTAATGGGGTATTATGTTCCTTTCCTGTTCAAAATCTTCAGAGGAATAAACCGTTAATGCAGCGCCAAAAAGCTCTTCTCAATGTCATGAGCTTTGATAAACTGTAGCTACAACATGAACAGCCAAGCCAAGAAACTGAATGAAACCACAATGACCACAGTCAGTTCATAGAAGAAGAAGAAAAAAAAGCAGGTCTGTGCGAGCGTGAGGCTCAGCCAAACCTCAGTGTAGACAATAAATCGTATTAGCACAAATAAAAGTCTTGATGGATGACTGCGTTGAGGTCAATGTTTAACAACAAGTCTCTCTTTTTTTCTGTTGAGTGCTAAAATCAAAACCATATGTTGAGTATTTGTGGAGTCTGTATATTAGGGTTTATTGTAAGGTCTCTTCTTGGAAAAAATGCACAACTGAGAAAATCTTTTTTCTCTCCGCCAAGACCAAGGGATAGATTTCATTTCACAAGTACAAAAATCTTTCCATTTTACAGATGTCCACTCTTTCACCTTATTAATTCAAAACAGTTAGTAGCACTTAGTAATATGATTTTTTTCAGGACATCAGAGATGGCTATGGAAGCTTGTTTCCTCCACTGAGTAAAAATTAAAAAAAGGTAATTGTAACTTTTTAAGAATTGAGATATAATCTTGCAGTCGCAATTACAAGTTATAGGCCCGGTTTCACAGACAGGGCTTAGATTAAGCCAGGATTAAGGCATTTAAATTGCTTTTATAAACGTGCCTATAACATTTACTGGTGTGCATCCTGAGACAAAACAATTCCAGTGTCATATTTTAAGATATGGCAGTGCAAGTTGCTTTCAGGTTAAACAGCTCAAACATGCATTTTAGTCTGAAACTATAGGCTTAAACCTTATCTGTGTAACCGGGGGATAAATTCCAAAATGCAAGGTATAAACTCACAATTGTGAGTTATAGAATTTTTCTACACACACACACACTGAAAATATCAGAACTGTGAGCCAACTTTTTCCCCCCTCAGAAATTGACTTAATCTCCCTGTTTTACAGATGAGGTTTAAGCCTAGTTCCAGACTAAAATGCATGTTTGAGCTGTTTAACAATGAAAGCAACTTGCACTTACATATCTTAAAATATGTCACTTACATTGTTTTGTCTCAAAATGCACACCTGTGAATTTTTTTTTTTTTTTTTCTAGGGTGCATTTATAAAATCTACTTAAAATGTCCAAATTAAACTAAGACCTAATCCTGGTTTAATCTAAGCCCTGTCTCTGAAACCAGGCCTATTGCGAGTTCTGTTCTGAGGAAAAAAGTCAGAATTGCAAAATGTAAACTCGCAATTACGATTGTAAAAAATCTGAATTGTGAGATAAAGAGTCACAATTACCTTTTGTATTCTGTGGTGGTGTAAGGACTTTTGCTTTCCTGTCCCAACCCCCTCCAAGGGTCGTTTAAAATAAAAGCAAAGAGGTGCTGATAGTGATCAAGGCCTGTGGGCCAGGTGTGTGTGCATCAGTGGTCTGCTAACTGTCACACCTTTAGTATGGCAGGGGAAACTGTAATCTGCTGATTGATCAGTCTGAATGTCTTACATTTTGGTTTCAAACTCACTTGGTCAAGGAAGGGATAAAAGAAGATTGGAACTGTTGCTCTGGCACTTCTTGTTTCTGGGCTTTTCTTCTCTTTTCGCTTATTTCCGTTGTTGGTATAGCAGTGGGTGGTAATAGACAAGAAATGTAGTTTTCCACAATCATACTGATAACGTTTCTTTAGTCATTCGCAATCCTGCAGCCTTAACTAATGTAGTGAAACAACCCTTATGGCGGAAACAACAATATTACACACCACTCTACATTCATTCTCACAGCAAAATATTGACCCTAGAGAACACAAAATCCCCTAGCATTTTCATCAAAAGACAACCGTGTGTTCAGAACACAAGAGGGCAGTCTAAGCACGGTGCGGCTTTGTCAGGACAGGGATAGTTCACTCAAAAATAAAACTTTACTCACCCTTAAGTTGTTCTAACCCTGCATGAGTTTCTTTGTTCTGTTGAGTTTGTTCGGAAAAATGTTGGTATCCAAACAGTTGCTGGCCCCCATTGACATCCATAGTATATAAAAAAAGAAAATACTAATGAAAGTCAAAAGGGGCCAGCAACTGTTTGGACATCAACATTCTTCAAAATATCTACTTTTATGTTCAACAGAAGAAAAAAACTCATACAGCAGTGTTTCCCCTACAATGTATTAAGCAGCGGCGCAGCGCCGCCGCTGGATTTTCAGCGCCGCTGCAAAATCTTCACATGATCAGTAATATCAATGCAAATATTTCAAATGTGGGCGCGCGGCCAGCGCGCTCATAATAGAAGCGACGCGGCGCGCTCGTTTTCTCAGGCGCGCCTCTGGTCATGGTTGCATAGTAACGACAGATGCCACGGGAGAGCAAGCAAGCGCCGTCCTGCCCCTCCGTGTTCGGCGATCAGGTTTTATTCTCGCGCAGCTTGTATAGTAACTTCACGTGCGGGTCTTTTCCGCTCCGTGTTTGCGCCGCGCTCCCCGTTCCGTGTGTGTGTGTGTCGGCGCACCACGCTCTTTGTTTGCGCTGCGCGTTCTGCTCTGTGGTTAACGGCCAAAACGCTCCAATCATGTAGGCTACCGATCACGCACTGGAAAAGCAAAGTCCGCTCAAATAACGTGAAATTTCTCAGTAGTAGACTTCTGTTTGCTGAGCTGGTAGCCAACAATGGTGACCTGCTCTGATCACATGCTCTGGTAATAATACCTTTGTATGACTATATTTTATTTTGATAATTAGTCAAAAAATAAATCTGTTAAATCTGAGTATGTTGCATAGAACTGAATGAAGAATAATATATTGATGTTTTATATTTTAATATAGGGCTATTTTCTGTCCAATTTGTGTGGACATTTTTCTTTTTTCCCCTTTTTTGCGCGTTTAATTAAATTAGTGATTCTACTTTTAAATATTGATTATTACAAGTTTGGGGGAAATGCGATTAATTGCGATTAATCACAGCAAATTGTGCGATTAATTAGTTAATGTTTTTAATCGATTCCCAGCCGTAATATTAAAGTGAAGTAAAATAGGCTATGCAAGCTAGTCACCTTTTAAACTAATGAAAAGTTTCATTTGGATTTTAATGTTCAAAATGTCTTCAGGATAAAATATATGAAAGTACTGGTTACATGATGATGTATCTAAGTGCTAAAGTGTGTTACAGGAAAAAAGATCAGTAGTGCAGTTGAGGGAGGAAAGAGTTTCATTTTTCCACTATCAGTTTCTACCTTACAGCTAAAAATTAACAATAATGAAAAACATGAATAATCCTGTCCTAATCCTGTTTGTGACCAGTTCAAGGTACGTGCTGCAATAATCATGCCTTCTGTTGATGGTATGTCAAATTTGTATGTCTCAAAATGTCAATTTCTATCCACAAAACTTGCCAGAAGTCATGTTTTAAGGGGTTATATATAAAAATAAATCTTCCGGGGGTGCAAGCCCCCGGACCCCCCGCGAGCGGCTTGGTAACCTCCGGCACGTAACAGCACCGCTGCTGGAAAAATTTATAGGGGAAACACTGTACAGGTTCATAACAACTTGAGGGTGAGTAAGTGATGACAGAATTTTCATTTTTGGGTGAACTATCCCTTTAATGAACTACGCAATATTAACATTCTAACTACTATTGACTAACAAGAAACTCTGATTAACGCACAAGTAAGTAATGGCACTCAGCTGAATGTGGTAGTCCACTATTAGCTAATCAATAACTACAAATTTTTTAATTTAATTAATGTGAACAAGGCATAATGTAGGCTATAATTCATTCTAAAGCGAAGATCGTGGTAACCCACTAGTAATGACTCAAGTATTAGCATATCAAATCTTTCAGAATTAATTACAAATTATTTGGAACAGTGTTCTAAAGTGAAAAGCATGATAACTCCCTAAAAATGTGATTGTAAACATTTGAGGTTTTGTAAGGTCCTTTTACAATAATCCTTATTTTCGAGCCCTGACAGGTGAGTTAAACGAGTATGCATGCGTTGGCGGTAATGCACAGATGGACATTGTGAGAAAATGTGGAGAGTCGAAATAAAGAATAATTTCTTTTTCCGCGTTGCATTGATACATCGCATCATTAGTCATTTGATCAATATATCAATCCATTTATATCGATGTATTGTTACACCCCTAATAAATCACCAAAAACAAATATACACAAATTTACACAACTAAAACTCAAAAAGCCCTAAAAAAAAAAACAAAATATGAGAGTTGAGATTTTTTTACAGTGTAGATATATTTCAACATTTAATATTTTGTTTAATTTTGTTACAAAGAGCAACAGTTAATTTGCACAAGACACTGATAGATGAAAGGGGGACATAAATAAACCTAAACTACACCAAATTTGATTCTTTGTTTTCTGTTAAAGATCTAGTGATTAACATTGACACAAGGTTTAAGGTGTTATGGTGTGTTTGGCCCTCCTAGATCCACCGATTAGGTCCAGAAAGCTGGACCTCAATGGATTTACAACGGTCCATTCGTCGTGTCCATTGTAGACACAGTGTAATGTATATATTTACTCTACATTTCAAAAGTTAAGGGTCAGCAATGTATTTTTAACAGAAATAAATGAACACTTTTATTCAGTAACAATGTATTAAAGGTAGGGGAGGCAATTTTCAGCATGAAAGCATAAGATCCCACCCCAAAGCCACGCCTCCTCCAAAATATGAACACGTACAGCAGGGAGTAAAGCGTCACACTTCTGTTTCTGTTGCGGTGCTCTGTGACTGACGTCTGTCTAACTCTGCACAACATGAAACACGCTAATGACGCGTGATGTCTGTACGAGCGGAGCAAGGTGCGCCGAGGTATGGAAATACATACATTGACAGGCAGATAAGACATTGGACCATTACATTCGAACCGAATGCAATGATTGGATGAACATTTATGGTCCTACGCCTTCCACATACAATATGTATATACATATAAATACATTTAGACCATTTCACTTAGTGATCACTATCAGGATGTGAAAAGACTTTCAACCAGCATTACAAAAAAAAATCTGGAACTAATCGCCTACCCTGCCTTTAAATTGATCAAAAGTGACAGTAAAGACATTTAAAATGTTATTTCTATTCATCAAAGGATCATGAAAAACATGTATCATGGTTTCCACAAACACATTAAGCAGCACAACTGTTTTCAACATTGACAATAATAAGAAATGTTTCTTCAAATCAGCATATTAGAATGATTTCTGAAGGATCATATGACACTGAAGACTGGACTAAATGATGCTGATAATTCAGCTGTGCCATTACAAAATGGTGACATGTTTAAATAGAAAGCAGTTATTTTAAATTGTAACAACATTTCACAATTGATCAAAAAAGGCAGCCATGGTTTAACTTTCTTTACTTCTGGTTAACATATGAGACTTCTTTCAAAAACATTACAAAAATCTTACCAACCCCAAACTTTTGAACAGTAGTGTCTATACATATATGCATATGCACAATGAATGCTCAGCACACACTCAGCACTCTCTCATCTTGGCAATCTGAAGCAGAGCCACTCTGGCCTCTTCATCCATGAAACCCTGCAAAAGAAGACCACAGCTTCTAGAACATAAACACTGCTATTTTCATGGGTTTACTTTTGAAAGCACATTAGATAATAAGAAAATATACATCATAAAACAATAAAATGTTACCTGTGCTGCACTGAGCAACCGTGTTCGGTATATTGAAAGCACATGTCTGTAATGCTTTTCCGAGTTCTGCCAATAAAAGTAAGAGAACAAGTTCATAATGCATTGGTTTTCACATCAGTTACAAATAGAAAAATGATTAATGCTTAAACTTGCATTTAATTTGGAGATATACAATACATGTCAAAGTGCTGGATTACAGTAAAAGCATTGTGGGCGAGTACTTTAATTAAAGTTAACATGTCTCCTGAGAGTGATTACTCTGTGGGAGTGCAAAAATTGCTTCTGTGAAGTTACCAGCACGGTGTACCCTGTATGAGCTTTCCTTACTACTCCCAGTTCTCTCTAACAGCAACAGGCTTGACTCAACTCAAGATCCAGTCTCCTCTGGAGCCTATGACATGGTCTATTTCCAGTGGTAAAACGTTACAAAAGTACATTTACACTTAAGCATTTCCATTTAATGTAACTTTATGCTTTTACTCCATACCTCAGAGTCATATATTGTACTTTTTACTCCACTACACTTGTTTGACAGCTTTAAGGCCCACGTACACTTCATTTTCTGTGTTCTGCTCCATCTCACAGTTGAGTGCACAAGCCTTTCAAAGTATACTCCTTTGGCTGTGAGCAAAAAAAGAAGCGTTCTGCGTATGCACACTATCCAGTGGACTTTGTTTTCAAGTGCTCAAGTCCCTCGCACATGCTGTTGTCCGGATGGACACGAAAATTGGGCTGCACACAAACGTTCGCGGACCCTCCTGATGACGAAAATTACGTCATGTGGACAGTGCACGGGCCGTCGCAAAACGCGACCAGCCGAAGTATACTTAGGGCTTTAGGTACTACAGTAGTTACTTTTCAGTGTACAATTTTTCATACCATTTCTGTCCAGTGAAAACCACGCATCTCCAAATGTGGTGATTTAATAAAATGAACGTTTATGATAAACTGAAAGATTAAGTGTTTCCTTTATGGTTTGGGAAAATTCTCCTACTTAAACTAAACCAACTATTAAACCCTGAATGAGTGCCGACAGAAGGAACCACTTATCTACCCTCTCCATGGTTGTATTATGTAATAAAATGTGTTGTTAAGTGAATTGGTCGTCTTGTTTATTTTCCACAACCAAACTTCTTTCTTGGGTTGAATTGAGCAGTTGTTGTTATTTATTGACATTTATTTGCTGTGTGTGCTTGTGTGTGTCTTAATATAAAAATAGAAATATGACCATAAAAGCTCAAGTCTAACAAAGCTTAAACAAAGCAGACTCTCAAAAACAGCCCTAAAGAATAGAGCGACCTGTGAGTAACTAACCTCTAGCTGCTGTTGTAGGCTGTAGACCTGAGCCTGGAGGGAGCTGTCTGATTGTGATGGTTCACAGGAGCCGACGGGTTCTGATATGTTGACCTGAGCCAACCTCTGTCCCTCATGCTTCACTGATGACTGAGATAGAGAACACATGTAATTACATTTTTACAATTTCTTTAGGCTATTTGCTGATATTAGAGATATTGCATGCTCATTTCCCATATTTTAATATTTTGATTACCTTCGCTGCCATCTAATGCTCACTTAAAGTTGATTTTTTAAAAACATTAACAATTGAATTACACTTCAATAAAATGTTATCTATGGCAAATCTCAAAATTAATAGCATTTTTTTATAAATGCACTAAATGTGATGCCTAAATGCACTTGTAGCATTTAAAATGACTAATTTTTGCTTTTAGTTTTAGTTAGACAAAAACGAATAGAATTTGAATATCTGCCATTTATCAATCATTTGAATTCATTCGAATTTTAGTATTGGTGCGTTCCAAAACATTTAAATAATATGCTTGTAAATGACAAAATGATACATTAATATAATCTGCATTGATTTCTGGATTTTGGAACAATCTCAATGCATTGATGATCTGTGAGAATATATAATAAATATACAAGCAATAATCATTAACCTTGACAAATTGATCTGGTGATGTCCTCCCCTGGTCCTCAGTTGTGCTACCTTTGCTTTCTATTTCACTTGGCTGCACGTTTTCCGCTGCAATTCTAGTGACTTCACATTCTGCTCTGTCACTCCCTGTAGAAGAAGATACTTGGTTATGCTGTACTTCACTAGCGCATGGCTGCCTGTGTTCTTCTCTCTGAACACCCTCCTCTTTTGTGTTTGAGATGCTCACACTGGCCTGGTTTTGTCTCTTCTCCATCTCTTCAAGGGCTAGTTTGAGTCGTACCACCTCTTTCTCCTTTTCCTCCACTAAGACAACAGGAGCAAACTTGGACTTCAGAGCCTCCTGGATTGTGTCCAGCTCTGTCTTTTGCTCTTGAAGTTCTCTCAGCAGGCTCTGGTTCTCTTCCTGGGCGCACTGGTACTTCTGTAGAGCCTCGTCAGCTTTGGTTTCAGCCTGTTGCAGTGAATTGTTCAGTGAGCTAGTTATGACTGTGTGCTCACCCTTGCTGATGTAGTTCTCCAGATCTACGGTCGGTTCGCTGGTCTCCGTGATGAGGTCAGTCATGGTGCTCTTCGCATGTGTCGGGCACCATTCTGATGGGGTCTGAGCGTCTTTACACAACGTCTCAGCCTGCTGTGTCTCCATTCCTGCTAACCTTGTCTTCAGTGTGCTTATTTGCTCTTCTCTGCTGAGCAGCTCCTGGGAAAGCCGGCTAAGTTCCTGCATCAAGGAGCCCTGGTTCTGCTTCTGCTGCTCTACCTCCCTCCTGCTCTGGCTGAGCTCCTTCTGCATTCTCCCCAGTTCGGCTACGGCTGCCTCCCGCTGACCTTTGACTTCTTGAAGCTGGACTCTCAGCTCTTCCACCAAGTGCTCCCTGACGGCTACTAGATGAGCTTGCATCTGTCTCACTCGGGATTCTGAGCCGGCCATCCTTCTCTGCACCTCACCCAAGGCCTCCTCCAGCTCCCATGACCGATTATGGGACGCATGCAGAGCTTGTTCGCTGCTCCTCCTCAGACCTTCATATTCCTGACAACGCAGAGCCAGTGCCGCGTCCAGCCTGTGCACCTCCGCCTCTGCTACGTCTTGCCTCCTCCGTGCATCTCGTAGTTCTCTCCTAAGGGCCTCCACCTCACCGGGCAATAACTCCATCGGAGTAGATCTCACTGGCACAGGAGCTGACTGTGCAGGCCTGACCTGAATAATTGACAAGGGTAATGTTGAAGTAAGAAATACTCTTTCGTTTGTCTATTTTAGATCAACTGCTGTAATGTTTCAGTTTGATGAGAATGGGATGTAAATTTAGTCTGATATTAAGTGAAGGTATAACCCTTTAATCTCTATATTCTGTAAGAAAAAAAGTGTTCACATTATACAAATTATATTACTTGGTTAACTGCATATATAATATAATAATGGAAAGTTAATGGAAAATTTAATTTAACTGCCTGATAAAAGGACTATGAGCAAGATATCAAGGTCACATACATAATTTTTTTTACCAAAACACACAAAAATTATTGATTGATTGATTGATTGACTGTTCAATTGAATGACTGATTGATTGATTGATTGACTGATTTTGTGGTGAAGACCTTAATGTAAAATTTAATTTAAATGGCTGATAAAAGGACAAACTGTGAGCAAGATATCAAGGTCACATACTTCAAAAATAAGGAGTTAACTAAATCTAAAAATACTTAATGACACTGTCATAAAGCAAACTCTTCAGACACAGATCAGGTTAGGCAGGTTAGGCAGGATACCTGTGTAGAATCCAGATTATGACCTTGTTTGGCAGCTTTTCCTTCAGGGAACAGAAAATATGTTTAAAATATCAGAACCCAGACCTGGAAAGCTTTTGTGATATGACTGATTGCAATCATGATGTTCTGCCATTTTATATAAACACATTCCAAGTTACCTTCAGTGGAGTGACTGCCATGTTCCTTCTGTAATTCAGACACAACCCTTTATTGATGACATTCACAACTGATCACAATCAGCTACAGGAGAGCAAAATGACTGCCTGATAGCACAGACTTCAAATGCCATCCTCTAAAGAAACTCACTGTTAGTGGCTCTGACAAAGCTTTCTCCGTCTTTACTGATCCTGCTTTGGTCCAGGGTTTAGCCTGTGCATTCAGAAAGAAAAAAAACCCGTTGTATTCTTATCAAAAATCTCTGATGACATGGTCTTTAGATAGAAATAAATCTATATTTCCATAATAACTTCTCTAACAATTCTTTACTAATAAATGCATCTCCCTACAGTAAATCACTGAAACATAGCCTGAAGGGTGGATCTATAATAGATGTGTTAGAACTAAGAAACTATAGATTTCCACATGTATGGTTGAAATATTCACATGAGCATGAGAATCAGTATTCATCTCCATCGACAGCTGCAGAAGAACACTGAATTTCATCCGACTGATTTCCATCATTGCAGAGATGGACATAGCACACCATCATCATTCTCAAGTGACTGCAGATTAGGATGTCTCTAATTAAAGTGCACTGCGATTAGCATTTAAGACTCTAGATGGCACTGGCAGTAAGATCAATAAATAGATAGAGTTCACTTGAGTGCAGTGCAGCAAACTCATGACCTTATTTGTTTGCTGTTACTGCCTTTCCTGTCTTGGATTACAAATACTTGAACTTGACTGTGAATCCGAATGAAAATGCGTCAAAGAGTTAAATTGTCAGCAAAAAGTCAATGTTACCTGTTGAATCTTCTGTGAAACATTGGCAGTCTCTTTGGCTGAAAACAAAAAAAAATTATAGCACGTTATGGCACATAATGCACATTTCAGACAAGATATGATTATTATTAATATTGACCATGCCATGAATGTGCCTTGATTTACATGGCAATCACTTTATTAACTAATTGTTGCATTTTAATTGTTAATCTGGTGATATGGCAGATATTACATGAAAAGCATCTTTCAGGGACCCAAGTGATCTTCTAATAATAAGCGGCTGATTTGCTTGGAATAAGCCTCTCTCTTTAAATAAGACATGCCAATGGAAAAGGAATACAGACCGGTCAACTCTAGAAATTGATGCTTTTAGTGTTAGAATCTGAGAAGTCTATGTGAGCACAGCTGGATCTGTATCTTTCAGACACTTCTCTTAAATTACATGACATTTCCCAGTAATGACAGTGTGACTGTTGATATGGGATCTAAATTTAAAACTCGACTGACCTGCTGCCTGCATGAGCAGGTTCAGCAATTTCTACATGTTATGATAACAAGACTGTCACTTTACACTACCTTGCTGGGGAAAAAAAGCACTGCTGGTCACAAAATTACATGGTGTTATTTTACCTTTAGTGGCTGTTTCCAAAGCATGTTGTACAAGAGTGATCAAGTCTTGATTCTGACTTAGTCTGGCATAGTGGTAAGCATCATGGCCATAAATGTCCACTGCTGAAACATCTGCCTTAGTCTTCAGGAGAATCTCCACCACTTCTTTACAGGAGTTCTCACAAGCTAATATTAGCGCCGTCCTAGACAGAACACACACACATATACACAACATAAAATATAACAAGTCAGAAAAACAGAAGATAGAAAAAATTATTGATCAGTTGGTATGGCACAACTCAAGGTCAAACAAACTTTATGATTATTTCCTGCAAAGCTTAAAAGATACCTTTACTTGAATGAGCTTTTTCTAAGACTCATCAAAAACAGTTCATTAGTTATACTGAACTATATCATTATATTATTTATTAAATAATTGTAATGCTTTTCAACATTTAATGAATCTCATGAGTTGAATTGGTTTTGGCAGCCCTAAAAATGGTCAAATATTAATTAAAATTGTTTGCTGCACTTTCTATATCATTGAATGCTGATCAATAACAAATAAAGGTATAAGCTTCACTAGTTCTGAGAATGAATGCAACATAAGTGTCCTATGCACTTCAGCATTGTTCCTATTGCTACTTTCTGCAGTGTACACATGCAAATGTGTGCCACTTCAATGGAAAGAAAACAGGTGACTTCCTTGTAGAAGACGTATTTTCTTGCAAGTTGATTCACATTAGTGAACAAAATGAAACTGAATATAAATATATTTGAATTTAAAATGTAATCTTCCTCTTCTGGCTGATACTTTGCTCATGCATATTTGATTTTTGCAAACTCTTTGTGGATCATTATTAATGCACAAAAGAAAATAAGATCATTTTTAAATGCTTTCCCTTACTTGCTTTGCTTGTCTCGAAGAACAGTGCGTGCTCCATATTGCACAAGCAACTGGCATGCTCTTGGTTGGCTCGTCTTAGCAGCAAGCAACAAAGGTGATCTACCATCCTGA
Source organism: Rutilus rutilus (assembly GCF_951802725.1). Taxonomy (NCBI): domain Eukaryota; kingdom Metazoa; phylum Chordata; class Actinopteri; order Cypriniformes; family Leuciscidae; genus Rutilus; species Rutilus rutilus. The sequence continues at coordinate 38,361,424 of NC_140213.1, forward strand.
AAAATGTACATATTTACATGTATTGCAACACATCTCACTTTCTCATATCGCTTCTTATATATACACAGTGTGCAAAATTAATTGTTCTTTCAAAACCATTTTACTTACCGCGTCAGTAGCATCAATAGATGCACCGCTGTCAAAGAGCATTTTGATGGTGGCTTTACAGCCTACATTTGCTGAAAAACAATAACATGACACAAGACGTTATAATTTTCCAATCAACTCTGACAGCTAGACATTATATCGGTCCTTGATGCATCCTCATGCAGCAGTTGAAGAATTCATAATGAAAGATTTGCCTGAAAAGAATGACGATAATTAATCTGACACACACACCCAAAATGCATCTGAGCATGCAACACCCAAAATTGTGGTATGTCCTCCATTAAGCTTAACAACAAGCAAGCTAGTCTGGTGTTGATGTAAAAAAGTGTCGTGCAAGGTCGGAAATGTCACAAAATAATAATAATGCCCCCAAAATTCAAGATATGAATGGCCTTGCATGAGTTCTTGTATTTTGTGTTTATAACATAATAGTTAATCAATATTACACGAGCAAGAGTGCCATTTTCTCGAATATCAGCACGATTACAAATATGACACTCATTTTCTACAAGTTCAATAAACAATAACCTGATTTTTAGACACAACATTGTAAATTTTGACCGCTTTTTCTCTATTTTGCAACAAATATAGTTCCAAACATAGCAGAAATGCAAGGTCTCCCAGCAACAGACAGCAACGTTTCGTTCTTAAAGGGATAGTTCACCCAAAATTTTTAATTCTGTCATAATTTACTCGAGTTTCTTTCTTCTGTTGAACACAAAAAAAGATTTTTAAAGAATGTTGGTAACCAGACAGTTGACAGTAGCCATTGACTTCCATAGTAGGAAAAAAAATACTATGGGAGTCAGTGGCTACTGTGAACTGTTTGGTTACCAACATTCTTTAAATGAAACATTGTTGTCAATTAGTCAGTGAAACAAAAGCAAATGTAGAATTATAAATTGGGGGGGATTACTAACATTTTAAATGGAAGTTTTTGCCTTTTATTGGACAGGACAGTAGCTAGACAGGAAGTGAGGTGGGAGAGAGAGAGGGGGGACGTGATCGAGAAAAGTCCACAAGCCGGGACTCGAACTCAGGTCGCACGAAGCGCAACGGCGCTACAGGTCGGCGCACTTGCCCACGAGACTATCGGCGCAGACTTTAAATGGAATATTAATAAAATAAATATAAATATAATTTAAAAAAAGGAAAATCCACACACCTGCATCATGCAAAGCTGTACGGCCCTGCAGGTCTGCGCTGTCAACAGGACATTTGCACTGTTGGAAAAGAAAATATTTTCAAAATTTTCAAAGTTTTCAAATCTTCAATGATTTATTTTACAGCTAAAGTTCATTTACATATTCCTCTGCTCAACAAGCTAAGAAAACTGAAAAAGAACGAAAGACATTGAAAAGAATGTAAATTGCACAAATGCCTCTCAACACACGCTTATCATAAATGCAAATATATATTTAGAATTTGGCTCAATCAAAAGTAAAAAACATTGAATGCTTTAAATTGTTCATGGTTTTAATTATTTTACTTTTGCACTACTTTAATGCAATTGACTGCCAGTTGAAACTCATTTGCATTCATTTCCTTCGTTTTCACTTGCATTTAATTATAGCTGCATTCACATCAAAGCTTTACGAAAGAAAATTCACATTTCCACAGCAGATAACACACCTCGCATTCTTAACGGTGCGTTTGTGAGCAAAAGAATGGTTGCTATATAATACAAAAAAAGTGGAGTAAATTGCTCCAGCCCTGCCTTAAGCGCAGTTTCATGTGGAGATCAAAAGCAAAGGAAAGTCCAGAGAAAGTAAAAAAAAATTATAATAAACATGGGCTTTAAACATAAAACAGGGTATGAAAAGAAAAGAAAGCATTGAGCTGTCTTTGGCAGAGCAATCGCTAAAGGGGTTGGTTATACGTCAACACTGTGACATTCCAATGCGGTTTCTCATTAGTCTCTCTTCCTGTGATTGTTGTTGGACAGTACCTGCAGAAGCCTCTGCACACACATGGGATGACCGCTTGCTGCAGACAGATGCAAAGCTGTTTTCCCTGCAGAGAGGAACAACATACATACAGTGAGGTTTAAAAGTCAGAAACGTTGCTTTAATGGCAGCAGCACTTGACCTGCTTGAATTCCATACGTTTGAGTTCAAACTGATCATGTTCTTCATGATTCTGGTCATCTGTACGAAGGAATCTCATGATCAATTTCACAAATTTGCTTATTTAATTGTTTGTTTAGAGAAAATCGAAATCCTTTGTTTATTTCAAGGTTTAAATAGATTTTGAATCCCAGTTTTTCAGTGTGATCTCAGACCAGGGCTGATCGATTATGTCAAAAATCATAATCATGATTATTTTTTTGTCAATATCGTAATTACGATTATTTAACACAATTATGACCAAAACCTAATATGTGACCCTGGATCACAAAACCAGTCACAAGTAGCACAGGTATATTTGTGGCAATAGCCAACAATACATTTTATGGGTCAAAATTATCGATTTTTCTTTTATGCCAAAAATCATTAGGATATTAAGTAAAGATCATAGAGCTTTCCATAAATCTCCTACCATACATATATAAAACATTTATTTTTGTGAGTGAATGCAGCACAATCATGAACATAAATGGACAACTTTAAAGGCGAATTTCTCAATGTTACGATTTTTTTGCACCCTCAGATTCCAGATTTTCCAATAGTTTCAATACAACAGCAGAATACTAGGCTAACTAGTATTCACAAGTTCGCCTGCCCCGTTCAGCCTTAAAGGTTAATAGTAAACTACCTTGGCTTGCTGTCCTGGAGGCTCGAACCTGAGGCTCGGCTTGAGCTCCGAGTTAAATTAAACTTGTCTTTAGGCTAACGCACGAACAACCGCACAACATTTAAACAAAATGTATTGGTTGATTATCCACAGCAGGAGGGTCAGGTCTTCAGATAGAGGAATGAAATATGACTTAAATGGTTTATGAAATGTGATTACTTCTGAAAGTCTTACCGGCAGCATCTACAGCCTTCAAGTTGACACCGTTATCCAGGAAAACATTTAGACTGTTTATGAGGCCTTTGCTAGCAGCAACATGAAACCTTAAAAAAAATAAGAAAATACAAGTAAATTTATTAAATATAAGCATTATATTGCATTATTATTGATTATTACATCAATAATATTGTTCATTAATTTCAATGTCAATAATTTTATTTTACAACATGAATAAAGTATATTTAATGCAGATATTTGCACAGGTTAATATACAGTGAGGAAAATAAGTATTTGAACACCCTGCTATTTTGCAAGTTCTCCTACTTGGAAATCATGGAGGGGTCTGAAATTGTCATCGTAGGTGCATGTCCACTGTGAGAGACATAATCAAAAAAAAAAAATCCAGAAATCACAATATATGATTTTTTAACTATTTATTTGTATGATACAGCTGCAAATAAGTATTTGAACACCTGTCTATCAGCTAGAATTCTGACCCTCAAAGACCTGTTAGTCTGCCTTTAAAATGTCCACCTCCACTCCATTTATTATCCTAAATTAGATGCACCTGTTTGAGGTCGTTAGCTGCATAAAGACACCTGTCCACCCCATACAATCAGTAAGAATCCAACTACTAACATGGCCAAGACCAAAGAGCTGTCCAAAGACACTAGAGACAAAATTGTACACCTCCACAAGGCTGGAAAGGGCTACGGGGAAATTGCCAAGCAGCTTGGTGAAAAAAGGTCCACTGTTGGAGCAATCATTAGAAAATGGAAGAAGCTAAACATGACTGTCAATCTCCCTCGGACTGGGGCTCCATGCAAGATCTCACCTCGTGTGGTCTCAATGATCCTAAGAAAGGTGAGAAATCAGCCCAGAACTACACGGGAGGAGCTGGTCAATGACCTGAAAAGAGCTGGGACCACCGTTTCCAAGGTTACTGTTGGTAATACACTAAGACGTCATGGTTTGAAATCATGCATGGCACGAAAGGTTCCCCTGCTTAAACCAGCACATGTCAAGGCCCGTCTTAAGTTTGCCAATGACCATTTGGATGATCCAGAGGAGTCATGGGAGAAAGTCATGTGGTCAGATGAGACAATAGAACTTTTTGGTCATAATTCCACTAAACGTGTTTGGAGGAAGAAGAATGATGAGTACCATCCCAAGAACACCATCCCTACTGTGAAGCATGGGGGTGGTAGCATCATGCTTTGGGGGTGTTTTTCTGCACATGGGACAGGGCGACTGCACTGTATTAAGGAGAGGATGATGAGAGGGCCATGTATTGCGAGATTTTGGGGAACAACCTCCTTCCCTCAGTTAGAGCATTGAAGATGGGTCGAGGCTGGGTCTTCCAACATGACAATGACCCGAAGCACACAGCCAGGATAACCAAGGAGTGGCTCTGTAAGAAGCATATCAAGGTTCTGGCGTGGCCTAGCCAGCCTCCAGACCTAAACCCAATAGAGAATCTTTGGAGGGAGCTCAAACTCCGTGTTTCTCAGCGACAGCCCAGAAACCTGACTGATCTAGAGAAGATCTGTGTGGAGGAGTGGGCCAAAATCCCTCCTGCAGTGTGTGCAAACCTGGTGAAAAACTACAGGAAACGTTTGACCTCTGTAATTGCAAACAAAGGCTACTGTACCAAATATTAACATTGATTTTCTCAGGTGTTCAAATACTTATTTGCAGCTGTATCATACAAATAAATAGTTAAAAAATCATACATTGTGATTTCTGGATATTTTTTTGTAGATTATGTCTCTCACAGTGGACATGCACCTACGGTGACAATTTCAGACCCCTCCATGATTTCTAAGAGGGAGAACTTGCAAAATAGCAGGGTGTTCAAATACTTATTTTCCTTATTTACTTATTTCAATGGAGATCAAAATATGCATTTACAACATATGTGAGTTTACCAGTGATTCACCAGTGATTTTGATTATGTATTAAGAGAAAAAAAATTGCAACAACATAGCAGCCAAGGCCTGTTTCAACAGAAAATAGGCACAACCACTCCTTGAGCCTAGTCACAAAGCAGACATGATACATTTGAGTGAATTAGATCACCAGAACTGTTGAAGCTTGTACGTTGAAATAGTTAGAGCTTAGAGGACAAAAGAAAGATCAAAAAGATGTAGGAGTGGGTATGAACATGTTTTGTAGCAGAAAATAAGAGGAGATTTTTTTTTTTTTATCTATTTGAAAAAGGAATGACAATTAAATGCACAGGAGCTAAATATAAAAAATGACATTTTTTTATTCCATCATGTTTACTGACAAGGTTAAGGCAAGGAAATACATATTCTATTTGGCAGAAAAACATTGGAAAGTAGGAAATATTTAACATCAACAGACCATGATTAAAATCCTGTCATGAGGCCCGACACACCTAATACAACCCCCTTTAAAAACAGCTGACCGGAAGAGATAAAAGAAGAAACATAGGAAAATTATAGGCTACATAACACAGTGCACACACCATATTTAATACCCTCCCATAAACATATTATCACCAGAGCACTGCTGTGCCACACATTTATGATTTAGTTAAACACCTTTGATGTTAGAAAGCTTTATGAAGACATTTACTCTTCTATGCTTCTCATGTTCCTGTTTCAGAACTTCTTGCCTTATTTACAGTTGTGGTCAGAATTAATGGCACCCCTGGTAAATATGATCAAATAAATCTGCATTGTTCATCCTTTTGATCTTTCATTCTAAAAAAAAAAAAGAAGCAAAAGGATAGAAAGTGTGTGTGGGGGGAGGGGGGTTTATTTCACATTATGAAATAAATATTTTTCTCCAAAACAAGTTGGCCATAATTATTGACACCTCTAGAATTTTTATGAGTAAATATCTCTGAAGAAGTATATTCCCATTAATATTTACATATTAACCCTAAAACTGGCAATGTGATCTTAGTTTTTGTCGTCTTTTTGGGGCGTAAGAATGATTTTTTCATCAAATCCTTTTATCATTTATCACAGCCTGGTCTGTCTTGAGTATGCTGGTCACATGATTTGTTTAAAAAAAATTGTGATTAATTAGTCAGCCTGACCTAAATCCAACATGGCTGCCAGTGGTGCAGGACATTCAGATTTTGAGATAAGTAAATATATATTAAACTTACTTTTCTTTGGAAAAAAATAATACTAACAGTGCTAACATTAATTATGAACATTGTCTTAAGGTGCTGAAAAAGAACATTTATAAAAATGTTGTTCATGTTGTTATTTAGCACGGTTTGAAATATATGTTACACCTGAGTCACATTGCCACTTTTGGGTATAAAAAAGGGATTCACTTTGTATTCATTTTTGTAACAATCTTTGTATTCTGAGGGGTTTTTTTTGTTTGTTTTTTATTATAAAATGTACAGGTTAAACTGATACAGCCTGTCTGTCTTGAGTATGCTGGTCACATGATTTGCTTCAAGTTATCTGTGATCAATTAGTCAGCCTGACCTAAATCCAACATTTTTTACCATTTTACTTTTTTGTTTTTTTTTACCATTTTTATGGTAACACAAGGTCCGATTTCAAAACGGTTTTCACAGGCTGAATCTTGAGTTTGTACGCTTTCCAATGATATATAATATGTCAACATTATATGAGTTGTAGTATAGGATATAATTGTTTTAAACATGCAATGGCAGTTACAGTTATAGATTTGGTCCTTTTTTTATACCCTAAACAGGCAATGTGATCTGGGAGTCACAACTCATAAAATCCAAAATACATAACATTTTTCAAAAATTCTTTTGGATATGATTTACTTAAGTCCAGATGATATAAAAAATGACATGAAATTATTTATTGCTTATCATTTTCTACTCTTGCCTGTTTAAGGGTTAAAGGAGAACTTTGTTTTTTTGTACATTTGGAGTGCTGTCAGTACAGAGAACAACGACAAAAATCGGTGTTGCCTACACCGTGTTATTCTCTTTTTAAAATTTGCACCCTGTTGACTTCAATGAGGCAAGTTTTAAACCTGCTTTTAGCCTCTTAACATCCCTGATGTGTCATTACAAGTGCACAGGTCATGTGAGTGATTCCTTCGGAGTGAACGCGGGTGAATCTGACTGCAGTAGATGTGAAAGAAATATATAAAAAATGATGTTTATTCAGCCAGCGCACATACCTGTATTTCCATCCTGTTTTCGGTCGAAGTCCACAGTAATCGATTGTCGAGTTCACGCGCATAGGTTTAGTACCGATGATCACGCGCGTGAACTCGACAATCGACTACTGTGGACTTCGACCGAAAACAGGATGTAAATACAGGTATGTGCGCTGGCTGAATAAACATAATTTTTTATATATTTCTTTCACATCTACTGCAGTCAGATTCACCCGCGTTCACTCAGAAGGAATCACTCACATGAGCAGGTAAAAGCAGGTTTAAAACTTGCCCCATTGAAGTCAACAGGGTGCAAATTTTAAAAAGAGGATAACACGTTGTAGGCAACACCGATTTTTGTCGTTGTTCTCTGTACTGACAGCACTCCAAATGTACAAAAAAAATTAGCTCAATGTTAAAATTGACCGGAGTTCTCCTTTAAGCACACCATGGTGACTAGGAACATGAAATTGTCTAGCTATGACTTCTTGTTTCACAGGAGTTTAAATATGAGGGAACACAAAGGCCCAATTCAGTTGTCAAACATGACTGGAACTTCAAAAGGGTCCTGGTTCTATGGTCAGATGAAACTAAAAAAGTGCTTTTTGGCAGCAAACCCACCAGATGTGTTTGGTGCAAACAGGGATAAAAGTACCCCATGTCCACGGTTAAATATACCGCTGGATCTTTAATGTTGTGGGCCTGTTTTGTTTTTTTGGCTGGAGGTCCTGGACATCTTGTTCAGATACATGGTATCATGGATTCTAGCAAATACCAACACATCAAAAAATCAAAACCTGACGGCCTCAGCTAGAAATCTTATAATTGGCTGGATCTACCATCAGGACAACGATCCAAAACAAACATCAGAATCAACACAAAAATGTGTCACTGAGCACAGTGCCCTGACCTGAACCCTATAGAAAATGAGTGGGCTGTTCTGAAGAGGAGAAGCACCAACATGGAGCTGGGAATTTGAAGGATGGAGAGATTCTGTATAAAGGAATGGTCTCTGATCTCTTGTCAGGTGTTCTCCAAACTCATCAGGCATTATAGGAGAAAACTCAGAGCTTTAAAATGAGTTTTTTGTATACCTAGTGTACCTTTAAACTGCTTAATCAGAAAGTATACTAATCATCTTGGAGGTTCATGTTTCAACATTTATTTTTGTGCTTAGTTTTTCCTTGTTTCCACATACCAGTATTTATCATGAGAAGTGTGCTGCAGGTCCATGGAAGAAATACAAAATACAAAACCCTCCACAAAGCAAACAGGGCATTCTATGTAGCTTATCCTTGAGGGTAAAATATAAGAAGAGTAAACCAATGCTGAACTGAAATTGCCTCAAAATTAGTTTGAGGGCACAAAAAAATTGGGCTGTCAAAATTTCTTCCCTCCTCCCCTGGCAGGAATTTGCACTTTTATTAAAAAGCTATTTTGCGGCAAGAGACAAGTGTGATGAAATGCATACAGAAGTAAACACAGGAGTCCCAGCAGGGAGGATAGAGAACTGTTTTTGAGATTTACGTCCAATCAAAGAGCGCAAGACCACTTGATCCCAGAGCCTTTCATAGAGGGGTTCAGCTTCCACTTTAAAAACATAGTGCGGGAATGAGCTCAGTAGTGCACAGAACCATAGAGGACAGTAAAATGAGCTGTCTTTGCAAAAATGTTGTGTCAGTCAGTTGTTGTTGTTTTTTGCATACACATAGAATAAAATATAGATTATACTTAGGTGGAGAATTATTCTCAGTAAAATTCAAGTAAAGACAATAAAAAAAAATGCTATTTGTATATTGGATACAATTTTTTTTAGCATCACAGAAGCATCATGTTGAAAGTGGCACTTACGCAGACCGGCCCTCTGAGTCTAGTTTGGTGGGATTGGTTCCTTTCTTGAGTGTTGCTGTGAGTTTCTCTATATCTCCATTCTCTGCCGCCTTCATTAGACGCTCGTCATACTTTCCCCATTCTGTACTCTGAGACAGAGGCAAATATAAGACATCGGAAAACGCAATATTCATACCATCAATTTCACAACCTACTCTCTTACAGCTCTACAGAGCCATCACTGAATCCGCCATCACTTTTATCATCGTCTGGTTTGGTTCTGCTACTGAACACTTTCTTTTTGAAAATCCTAAAACTTGCTTTATTTCCATGTCTAAGAGAAACAAATAATATTTTAATGTGAAACCTTCACTATGGTTCAGTATAGCACTAGCAATTGCCATTAACCCCTTATTTTATTAAGCAAAATTCATTAAGTCGATGTATTATATTTCCTCCTGAAATAACAGAGTTGCTATGCAAAGAAATAAAATAATGACTCTGCTATACTGCACAGTGATATAGTGAACATGTCCACTATATTGCTAAATACAACAGGCTGTAAAGTGTATGAACCAATCAGCATCCAGGACTAGAACCATCCTTTTTATAATGTAATTTATGGCGCGGTGATGCTTAATTATTGATTTTGATGGGTTCACAGACGTTTTAAACTATCGATTCATATCTATATTCATATCTATCAATATTACAATTGCATTTCCAAGTTATTTCAAATAGCCTTACAGTCTATCGTCGTAGTACGGTGTTCTACAGTTGTCTACAATAATCTTTGCTTGTCTCAATTGCTCATGCGCAAAGTAGGCGTAGCCAACAGTGTGAACCACGGTGAAATCCAGCGATAAAATCTTCTAAAGATTACAATCGCGAGTCAGACGCATGGTTCTTATCACTTTAGCCATAAACATAACAATTCATTCCTGGAGTTCAGCAAAACAATTCAGCAACTTACAACCACGCAGACTGACCACCCACAGTCCCATTCTATCACACACACACACACACACACACACACACACACACTCAGTTTCAGGACATGTTATGGGCTTGGTCCAAAGTCTTGACAAGCTATTCGAAAGAGTAAAATTTGTATCTAGTCAATAATGTTTACCTCGTTTTTCTTAAGTCGTTGTTTAAAACTTTTCATAGTTCCAGTATAACAGTAACTAAGCCCAGTGCACTTGTCCAGGTGTCCAAATGTGCGTCTCTTGTCAAAGTTTGCCTGTAAACTTTATTCCACCCCTTGGTTACAAGGTTCAGGCTCCATTGAGACCTGACGCACTCCCATGAACCAATCGTCAGGAAAAATGTGTAACAATGAGCCAATCGGCGTGGACAGGGAGTCTCCGTATGAAAGTCGCCCGTGGAAAAGCTGATTCACATGATTTGGTGGGCTGCAGATTCCACACACTGTAGATGCCTTCAAAAGCAGCTCGACAATGAGTGTTTGTTTTGGATATAGCTTCGAGTAATACTGTCAGCAGGCTTGTCCTGTTTGCAAACTTGTAAACACAGTTGCGTCATCAGTGGTTGGTTAATGCGTATTTAAAATCATAATTTGACTTATTTATTAAAGTATTTATTATTAACTGATACCTTTTGTAGAAACTGAATTGATGTTCATGTAGCCTATTTACCTGGCAAATTTTATTATTTTACATGTTTATGAGATTATTCATATCATAATGTGCAATATGTCATCAGACAATTATCTGGGTCAAAGAAGTTTGGCAAAACAGAAAATGACAAAAAAATAGCAACATTTTAAACACAGCTCAAGGGCCTATATTTTCTTTAAAATCCTGTTGTACCATGTTTTGAAGTTTGGACATTGCTCTCACAAATTAAAGGGCAATCCTTTTCCAGTTCAAGCGTAAATGAAAATATAAATTATATTTTTTATAGCGCCACCTAGTGTCTGAAGAAAGTGTGTCTACGTACGTTTGATTTGCAATTGGTCTTTGATTTACGGTCTCTGAAGCCTAAAGAGTTTTAGGGCAGAAAAATAATTCGGTGTTTTGGACCCCTAATTATGACCCTAAGCGTTTTACTGCTTCTTTACTAAAGAGCCAATCGAGCGTGTTATGAATCACAGTCACATCCTGTGATTCGTGAATTACATCCTCTTTGTGGTATCATGTAACAGCCCTCTAAACATAAACAAAATGAGACTCATTTCTTTGTTATAGTACAAAAAAACTGAACAATAATAATGATGCTGATGCTACTGATATATAAAAAGGGCATCAAACAGGGTTGTTCTTTTTTGAGGGGTAAAGTCTGCCATTTTATGATGTTTGAATGCCTCTAGCTCAAGTCTGGGAACTCGCCAAATCCAGTAGACAAACCAGTTTCAAACATGAGCCTCTTGAAAGACCTCATTCATTCCGCCTTTAAAATATGTAACAGCAGCCTCCCAAATAGAGTGTATTCATGGCCGTGTGACAAAAGTATTTTTTTAAAAAGCAGTTATACAAGTGTTTTAACTGTCATTGCTGCAATGTTATATGAAGCTGAGCTACACTTTAGACAGTGGTGATGTGTGGATTCTTAACCTTTGCAGTCTGCTAAAAAAATATATACAATCCATCTGTACAGTGAACATGCTCTTTAAATTTCACAGTATATTTAAGACCACATACTCAAGTTACAACTGCAAATCCCCTAAATCTATATTATCTTGAAGCAAGCAAAGTAAAAATAGAGACTTGAACTTTGCTATTTTAATCAAACTATATTCAAATTTGACCCCAGGTCAACAGCGTCTGCTTTCATGTGGCCACATATTGAATAGCTATTGCTACATAACCTTTACTGTTCTTAACATCAAGATATGATTCCGCTTTAAAGCAATTTAACTCTATGAAAATTGGCAAGAGTTTATCTAAAGTTGAATAATGAGACTGAGCCACAGCTGTGAAGGACAATTTATTGACTGACATGTTTTTCAAAAAAAAAAAAAAAAAAAAAATTTGAAAACAAATAATGCAGCATTTCAAATATACATGACCAGGATCAGTTTATCAATATTACATAAACCAAAAATATGGATCAATAAAATGAGAGCATTACCAGCAGCTTTTTAAAGAGATTTAATTTAATTCCTTATCTGGAATACCAGACATTAATTATCCTTAGAGTCCTGAACCAATATCGACTGATGTTGTGAGCACTAAAATCTTCCACAAGACTTATGAATGGATTTTAAATAATAAAAATAAAATGATGATCAGAACGTAGCACCAAACATCCTCGCTGGCTTCGCCCTCAGACAGCTTTGCGATGATATTCCGGAGGTGCAACCTCATAATCACTTGCACAGAACAGACATGACGAATTCTTCACCAAATACCTAAAGCAAGCACAAAACGTTTTACATTTCAGTCAGTAACTATCTGCAAGTAAAAATATTAAAATCACTTTCTACTTACTTTAAAAAATCTTGCAGGTAGCTGAGAAGCAGGGCTAGACTCTTCTCATCCAGAGGTGTGTAGGCCAGCATTGCTCCAATTCTCACTGTCAAAGGACACAAAAGAGGCCATATCAACAAAGGCTACAATTAAACATTAACAAAAAACCCAAATACTGGGAAGAATATGCCATTACCAATAATGTAATTAAAACATTCTCTGTGATTTGGCTCTTTCAGAACTCTATTACATGATCTTTGCTGTATTTCCATGATTACATTAAGCTTTGAGGATGAATTTATGAGCATGGCCATGGATTATTAATAGTTTGTAGCATTCAAAGCTCATATTCAACCGTTTAATTTGCCTTTAAATGGTACACTTAGGTTTCAAAACGCATGAAATGGAAGTTGCAATAGTCTTTTCATCCCTATTGTGACGTACAGTATATCCAAGTGAAACGGCTTCCCGACCAAGAAAAAAATGTAGGGTGGGACTTGATTTTGTCCACTGGGAATTGATTGGATGGGTGTGGTTCGCTATTGCTGTGATCTCATGTGAGTGACAGGTTGTCCCGCCCTCATGACATCATCAGAGAAGAGATGTTGTTGCAAGAGGAAATTATTTTTGATTAAAGATTACGACGGCACAAGATTTAAATTTTTTTTATAAATACTGCAATAAAAAATAAATAAAAAAGAATTGTCAATTTTGATTTCATGGTGACTAAGTTCATACCAAAAAGCCTCAGCAGGTGCGGCGCCCCGTAAATCTGAGACATGGACGTATCTGGATGGTTTGCTAGGATCTCTGCATACTGCGGCCTCTCAAACTTGTAGAGGAGCTGAGTGCCCAACATGACATTGAAGTACTCACGGATTCCAGCAACCACCTCATTCACGGCAAATTCCCTGAGTAAAGATCAAGTGTGTATGAGTATCTCTTCAGAATCTAACTCTACAGCCTGTCGTTTAAGAATTTCTACAAAATGGATAAGTTGTTATACTTGTTATCACAGTTTCCTCTTGATTTCTTGTAATTTGCATAGTCCTCCAGGACAGCATCCACATTCTTTTTTCCAGGCAAGTGAAAAAGCTAAACAAAAAAATAAATAAAAACCACAAATATTTTCAGTGCATATTATCTTTCAAAACTCAAATTTTAAAACCAATTTGAACAGATATCAAGGCAAACTCCAGCAAATGTGCCGTTGGTAAAACTTCAAATACCTAGCTATATATTTCCTCTTCTTTGTTTAGTTGCTGCTCTAGACAGCATTCTGTAGTTTAAAGGTGCAGCAAGCGATTTCTGAGAAACGCGAGCGCCACAACACACTTGTAGCCAATCAGCAGTAGGGGGCGTGTCAACATGATGGGGGAGGAGAGAGAGTGAGCAAGATAGAGAGTTGAAGAAAGACTGTGGAAAAATAAATGGCTGAGATACATTACAAAAGAGAAAAGTTCAGAGGAATATCAATGGAAAAAGAAGGGTCATGATCAGGCAAGAGCTTTAGGAGTCACATTAATGTTAGAAAAGCTTTCCAGCACTATAGACCCAAGCGGGAAGGTCTGAAAATGGGACACCGAGGTTGTGTTTCTGCTCCATATATGTTTTGCTACATTTCACAGAACCAAAATATGCTGCTGTTGTAGTAATGTTAGCTATACTTAACATATACTAACAATACTATTGATCAGCATTACCAAACGTGGACGTTTTCCACTAGAAACAAACATTGTATTATTTTAATTTAATACTGTGAAGCTGCTTTGATACAATCTGTATTGTGAAAAGCGCTATATAAATAAACTTGACTTGACTTGACTATAGCAACAGGACAGTTTTGAGTGTCATTGTTTGTTTGGAGCTGGTGTGCTGCTGGCGACTAACAACTAACTCTTGCTTGTATATACTCTCGAGTACTAGGGGTTGCACAGACTAGTCGATTTTAATGCTCTGTGATGACGCTTTAAGCTTGAAGGCAACTAGTCACTCACTCATGGCCAATAGTGGGCGCAACAAGTTAAGAAATCTTAGTCCACTTTTACGCTTTGTTTCCAACAGTAAAAATGACAAATAAATGCAGTCAAAGAGCACTCCACAAGCTTGATTATACCATCTGGATGCTCGAAATTGATCGGGTGAATGCACGTTTTAAACAGCTTATTGTACACGTAAGTTAATCGCCGTTCTAAACTAATGTGCTGCTGCATTGAAACACAGACACATACAGACAGAAGCTTAAACATCACGTGCAGATCGCGCGCACACAGACATTTTTCACCTATGTCTAAGGGCTGTTTACACCAGGCCACTTCATGCGTTTTCTCAGATCGGATTGCAATCTGATTTATCAAAACGATTCCATTTACACCTGGTTACATAGGCTAAATGTGTGTTGTTTTTTTGCGGATATAAATCCGATCTTCAATTACCGCTATATGTAGATTTAATGGAGTGCACGTCACCGAAAGCAACAGTTATGACTAACGTTACATTATTTTATTGATCATCAGCTAAAATTTCTGAATCAAAGCCCGCAATAAGAGAAAGCGGAAACAGCCCTGGTAAGATCATTTCGTTTCTTTACATTTAATGATGATGATTGTGTGTTAAGCGTCAGCGACTTACTTTCACTTTGATTTGCGATAGTTTGCACGTTGATGCTCAGCTTCTCATCTGCGGCAATGCGTGTTGCAGTAGCGTCGTCATATCTGACTAAAACATGACATATAGCCTATAACACGCTCTCGCATGTTTATTTTTTAATAAACCATATTCAACAACATATAAAAATGAAATAATCTTTAGAGTAAAGCCGCAGCCATCATTACCAAGCGCGAACCATTGACAGTGAATGAAACGAAGCAAACTTAGCTTGCAGGCAGTAGTGTGACATGCGTTAACGGTTAACCAATGGTGTAAACATAATCATAGATGACGCGCCACGGGTTTTTATTTAAAAGAAAGAACGTAGCTTATGTTTGTATGTAGGTCTAGGCAATTTATATTCACAATACTTAATAACTAATATTATTTTATTGCATTTGTATTAGTTGTTTGAAGAGTTAAAAAAAAAATCGGTCGGTCTTAACGCAAGTTTACAACCGGCAAGTCGGTCGGACTGAAAGGGAAAATAAATAAATAATTGGGTCGGTACTAAATTGACAGGGTCGGTCGGGTTACGGCAAACAAGAATATTTTTAAGGATGGCCTAGTCGATGTGTCTTTATTCACAAATGTCGACTTTAAAAAAAATCTGAAGTCGTTCAACCCCTATTGTGTACTGCATGTTAATTTTATGCTCTTCCTTGTCGCTCATTCGCCATCTTCACATTTTTTTTTTTTTTCGCTTCAGCTACGATAAAGAAACATCCACTCTTGCATTGCGTGTCCGTTCGTGCAGGGGTTTGTTTGGGCTGATTTCAACAGTGTTTCTCATAAATTGCTTACTGCACCTATAATCATTATGCAATGTATCTGAATGATTGAAGAGCACTGCAGGAGGATTAGGGTGAGCTTGGGATGACATTTGTAGTTACCTGCTTCTGTCTAGTGATCAGGTCCCAGTCATCAACCAGCCACGGTTTTAACTCTTCAGGAATTTTTACCTTTACTTCTACTCTGTTAATGAAAGTCTCCTCCTGCACACAAAACCAGTTTGGGTCTCAAAAACAGCCTTACTCTTTACTTATGTAAAAAAACACCAGTTCAAAGAGACTCTTAACATTGGCCTATTTGTTTTAAACAGACTTTGAACTGACATACACTCTCCACAGTTGGGTCAACACGTGCCCTCTTCTTGCGTGGGGGGTGAGGCATGTCCCCAGTGCTAGTGCCCTCTCCAGACCCTGGCGCTGAGAAGTTAACAAGGTAGAGGTTTTTTATCTTTATTTTTTTTATCAGTAACAATAAATAATCAATGGCCCCAAGCCACATTTAATAATTTCCTGAATAGTATTGCATCTGCAACTATTAAACTTCTGACAAATACTAATGGGAGAACAGCATGACAGATTTGTACACCATCTGTGAAACTCTTTCAATGGCTTTTTTAATTACATTAACACAATCAAACAGCTTTGATAGGTCAACATACATCAGCATTTGCATAGGGAAATGGAACTTACTCTTTTGCTTGTTCTTCTTTGTTTTTCTAGTGAAATAGAAAGCCCATGGTTAAATATGCACCAGTAAGCATAAGTTTGCAGTTCTGATAGATAAATGTTGAAGTGCCCATAAATGCACTTTGCTTCTTGCCTCAAGCAAAGTAATACTCACACATCTACATTTTTTTGCTGCACAGCAGCGATTTTCTTGCTCGGTGCGACACCCCTCATCCTTCCCTCAACATAATGGTCTCTGGAAAACAGTATGTTCTGCAATAAATCCTTCATGCAGATTGTATAAACAATGACGGAGTTATGTGCATTAAATTGGCTTTAATTAATTTTTTAGGTAAAGGTAATTTCTTTGAAAGATATGTTTGTTTATGTCAACAGGCACTTGTTTCCAAACTTTATTACTCACTGGTTTGCCTTCTGAAGCTCTTTCTGTTTTTGCAGGTTACTGTCCACATATTTGAGCACACGGCTTTCAGGAACCCATTCGTCCCAACTAGAAACACATTAAACACACATTTATAGAATTAACTGACCAAACCGTAAAAAAACAACAACAAAAAACATGATCATTGGTGGAAATTACAAAAACATAGGGATGTTAAAGGTGTCCAAACAAGCACTGAATTTTTTAATACTCAAACTTACTTCTTATTCCATCCACTGTAATGAATAAAGTATTTCACTTGTTTGTCCTTGATATTGATTTTCACACACTGCGAAGAGAGAGATAAAATATGTTTATACTTCCAAATGATCTTTCAGGGGAAAACATTTCAAAAGGTATTTGATAACTAACACGTTTGAAATAATTTGTAACATTAAAATTACATTCAAACAACACAACCAGGGAAAAAGGCCTCTTCATGAGAAAACACACCAGGATAACAAAACATCTTAAAGGGATAGTTCACCCGAAAATGAATATTTTTTCATTACTTACTCACCCCTTAAGTTGTTCCAAAACTGCATGAGTTTCTTCTGTTGAACACAAAAGAAGATATTTGAAAGAATGTTGGTAATCAAATAGTTGATGGCACACATTGACTTCCATAGTAGGAAAAAGTCAATGGGTGCCGTCAACTGTCTGGTTACCAACATCCTTCAAAATGCCTTCTTTTGTGTTCAACAGAGAACAAAAAAACTCATACAGGTATGGAACGACTTCAGGGTGAGTAAATGATGGCAAAATGTTCACTTTTAGGTGAATTATCGCTTTAAGCCCTGACATGTTAAAAGAATTGATAAATGGCTACTGTGTCCATTAAGCGCTTTTGCTGAATGTATACAACTATCAAAAGCATAACCCTGATCTACAAAACCACTACATCAAACACAACATTTACACTAAAAAAGGAAATTCCCTTCCTGTTACTGCTACCAAAAAAAGAAATCAATCAGGCTTTTGAAGGATGCATAATGGCATGAATGATTCAAACCTTAGCTTCGTATAGCAATGGCCCATGAAAGCACAGCACTCGTTCACCTGAAATACATCAGAAACATTAACGTGTAATGGCGTCCACTGGTAGGCTAACAAATAAAGGAGAAGCATTTAATTAAAACGTGTATGAGCACAGGAGCAAATATTAATTATGTATATTTTAATAAATGCATTCAGAACAAGTCACAACACACATGATACATTTTAAAAGTATATATGGGTTTATTGCTTTTTTTTTTTTCAATTTCAGTTTAATAATTGACGTGACGTGAAGGCCAAGTATGGTAACCAGATCAGTGATGGGTAACCCATGCTCGGAGCAGTGAGTATTACAGCCTGAATCAGCTCATTAAAACAAATGTACCGGTACTTAGAACCTAATTAATTAAATTAAATTAATTAAATTACGTTAAGTCGAAACGATACAATTCAAAAACACTCCTAACATTATGTTAAGAATAACGATAAATAATAATTCCCGCCAGGAGGACTTCAACGCTATAAGTGGAGCTTCCTGTAAACAAGGCCTGCTGGAAGCTAATGGGCTAACTTACATAGACAACAGCTAATGTTTTGTTACAGAAACGCGGGGCGCGTGCATGTATAGGGGCTGTTACATATAACGGAAAGCATTAACGTGCAATTATGTATGCACTTGATTGCTTATAAACAATTCTGCACATTTTAAAACAGGCAATTAGAAGTGCTCAGCTAAAAAAAAACTGCTTTTCTATACACATCTCGCTGTGCACACGCGCCATTGTGCAGTGGCAGCGCCCGCTTCCTTTGCGCGGCTGAATGAGAGGATACACCGAACAACTGATGACTCCATTAGAGGATATAAAGCTATCCTTTAGGGTATCTTACCTTCTTGAAATTTAGGTTTAGGGTCCTGTTTAGGCGCCATTCACAGATTAAACAATAAAAATAGCTGGAAAATCAAATCCAGGCATTGCCAGCTCCGATTTAATTCACACAGGGTGAAGGCGTCGCGCTGCGTTTCTATGACGCACTTTTTTGGCGCCCCTGTCAGGTGACTAGAGCATCACAATTTCTTCTTCTTTTTCTTTTTTTATTGGCAGCTCGCATTTTTGCATCACATTTTGTTCACTGTATTAAAACAGAATTAAAATGTTTTTTTTTTTGTTTTGTTTTTATTTTTAGATGTTAAGATGTATTTTCTATAACTTATATTGAAATTTGCAATGCAAAAAATAAATGCTTACAGTTGTAATAAAGTAGATTATTGGTATTTTTATTGTAATTTTGTTTATATGGTGCTATAAAAAACGGGCATGAGTTTTTTTTACTCTCTCAATTACACTATGAGATGAATAATTTTGTTACTAAACACTTCTGATATATATATATATATACACACACTCACCTAAAGGATTATTAGGAACACCATACTAATACTGTGTTTAACCCCCTTTCGCCTTCAGAACTGCCTTAATTGATTAGGGCATTGATTCAACAAGGTGCTGAAAGCATTCTTTAGAAATGTTGGCCCATATTGATAGGATAGCATCTTGCAGTTGATGGAGATTTGTGGGATGCAGATCCAGGGCACGAAGCTCCCGTTCCACCACATCCCAAAGATGCTCTATTGGGTTGAGATCTGGTCACTGTGGGGGCCATTTTAGTACAGTGAACTCATTGTCATGTTCAAGAAATCAATTTGAAATGATTCGAGCTTTGTGACATGGTGCATTATCCTGCTGGAAGTAGCCATCAGAGGATGGGTACATGGGGGTCAGAAAGGGATGGACATGGTCAGAAACAATGCTCAGGTAGGCCGTGGCATTTAAATGATGCCCAATTGGCACTAAGGGGCCTAAAGTGTGCCAAGAAAACATCCCCCACACCATTACACCACCACCACCAGCCTGCACAGTGGTAACAAGGCATGATGGATCCATGTTCTCATTCTGTTTACGGCAAATTCTGACTCTACCATCTGAATGTCTCAACAGAAATCGAGACTCATCAGACCAGGCAACATTTTTCCAGTCTTCAACTGTCCAATTTTGGTGAGCTCGTGCAAATTGTAGCCTCTTTTTCCTATTTGTAGTGGAGATGAGTGGTACCCGGTGGGGTCTTCTGCTGTTGTAGCCCATCCGCCTCAACCTGGAAAACTCTGAATGTGTTTTCATCTTTTTTATTGTTTGTTCATGTAATGCATGGATTCCCAAACTTTTTGTCAGACAAACCCATTTGACCTAAAATATTTACTTGGAAACCCCTGATATTTTTAGTAAATTTTTCCTTAATTTAACCCTTCCATGCATACATTATGAAAACATCAGTAAGGATTTTTCTTCTTCATATGTGTTTTTATTGAAAACACTTATGTGTTTTTATGAAAAACAAGATTTGAACTTTTATTGTTTTATTTTTTTACACAAATTTTTCAGATAGATTTTCAGATGTCAACTTGAGTGGACAGTGCATTTTTGGTTTTAACTGAGATGTATTAAACATAATACAGTAATAACAACAATATTGTGTGTATTTAACAAACCAATGAATAAAATGAATCACATTTTGATGTAACTGCAAATTACATTCTAATAACACAAATAC
This sequence comes from Rutilus rutilus, assembly GCF_951802725.1. Taxonomy (NCBI): domain Eukaryota; kingdom Metazoa; phylum Chordata; class Actinopteri; order Cypriniformes; family Leuciscidae; genus Rutilus; species Rutilus rutilus. The sequence goes on from NC_140213.1 coordinate 38,382,027, forward strand.
ATTTATTTACAGCCAAAAAAGTTACTGCAGATGAAGTATATTATCAAGAGCAACAGTCACAGTAGTAGTAGCCTATGAATTGTAGCTGAAATATAGCAGGTGATGCATGATGTCCAATTTAGTGGAAAGATGATTAATCAGAATTCGATCTCGATCTAAAATCAGTGCATGGTAAAATTACCTGCTAGAGTCTCTTAGGATAAAAGGAATGAATGGATATTCCGGAGGCATTTCTGACTGGCTCTCGGCCATCTTGGTTTGGAGAAAAAAAAAAAAAAATTGTATGGGCAATGTATAGGATGATGCATTGTCCACTGTATAGGTTGATGTGCAACTATGCCATCAAAACCCATGCATATAATAAAATGCTTTTAGAAGCTGTCAACTGTAGAGACCTCTATGTGTGCATTAAGGGTTAATAACACATGTCTATTCACAGTTCTCTGATGTCAGATAATGGTCACATTGACATGCAAGTGAACAAATCAAATATTAATATTTTTAGTGTTCAGTCGTTTATGGTGATTGTTTTTATTTTCAAGTAATTTATTCATTGTATTCTGACATTTTTTTATGATTTAATTCATTATCATCTTTTCATCAACTCAATCCACCTGCCTTTTTTTTTTTTTTTTTTTGAGAAATAGATTGAGGAAATCCTGGCATAATGTAATGCTTAAAGGATTAGTTCACCCAAACATTATCCCATAATTTACTCCCCATTAAGCCATCCTGGGTATATGACTTTCTTATTTCAGCCAAACACATTCAGAGTTATATTCAAATATCCTGGCTCTTCCAAGCTTTATAATGAGAGTGACCCCGCATCCATCCATCATGAGTAATCCATACGGCTCCAGAGGGTTAATAAAGCCAGAACTAGACTCAAGTACAGCCGTTACCGGACGCCAGTGATTAGAGAATATATATTTGAATGAGATTATTGTAGGCTACCATATATGTATATGGTACACAATAATCTCATTCAAATCTAAATCATACGAGTTAGGTCAAAAGTAATCAAGAAGTAGTCAGAATACATCACCTAAAATGAGTAGCCTAATCTAGATTACTTACTACAATTTTCATCATGTAATTTGTAATCAGTACGGAAACTGAAAATGTGGTTAGAAGTGTAGCCTACTGTTTACATCAATAATCATTTATTCATATTATGCCAACCTTAATCACAACAGGGTCAGGGTTGCTTTGCTTTTGTTTTAAAATTGATATGATTTAAAGACAGACTGTTGTTGTTTTAATAGTCATATTTAATCATGCATGCATTTTTTAACTTATCAGTTTAGCAGAGGGTGACATTGTTTAAATTACAGATATCAATCATAAATGTGAAAAAAATTTAAACCAATATTCGCTTTTCAGCTTAATTGATATTGGTTTTATAGCAATACATTCAGTGTGGTCTCTAAAAAATATCACCCAACAATAATTATCATGTTCAACTAAAATTTAATAATAATATATTATTGGTAATAATAATAATAATAATTATAATAGGTTAATATTGCATCGTTTTATTATAATGATTTTACTATAATTGTGTCAATTAAACATTAAAAATTAAACATTGCTTCAGCATAAAATATTATTAGTCGATATACAATTTTAATGTCCATGCATTTGTGCCGCAACTTGGTTCACACAGCCCTCCTAGATTTCTGAAGAGACCTTTTAAATAACCAAGGGGCAATATTTGACAGACAATTTTTCAGTTTCTTTCTCAATGCCCTTCTCGTAAGACAATATATAAAAGGATTTAAGGAACTATTAGTATGAGCTAAGCAAACTGTAACAGGGAATACATAAGTATGGACAATATAATAAGCCTCATCCCAGTGAATCACGTTCAGCTTGACCAGCACACCCCAAAATGTAATTGCGTGGTTCGGCATCCAGCAAAGAAAGAATGAAAGAACCACAACTGTGACAGATTTGGTAACGTGAATCTTGCGTTTTGAATGAGTGTTATTCAGATTCGTTTTCTCACAAATCTCAGAAGCAACAAATAGGACACGGAAATTATCAGCATGGGAAGAATAAAAGCAATCATAATTTTTTGCAAATGATAAAATGCTAGCCAGTAGTGTCCGGCTGGAAACTTTAGTAAACAGAGCTTCTCTCCAGCCACGTTTGTCACAGTGGAGAAAATGGATGTTGGCGCGGTGGCGACTGTAGCAACGACCCACAAAAACGCGCAAACCCATTTGACAGAGCATGATGTTGGTGGCCGGACTCTGTTCTTGGTGGCTGAAGCAACGGAGCAGTAGCGAGTGATGCTCATAGCAGTGAGGAAGAAGACGCTGGCGTACATGTTCATCACGGTGACGGATAGTATGATCTTGCACATGGCGTCTCCAAACGGCCAGCTGAAATCCAGAGCGGTATCCACCGCCCAAAACGGTAATGTCAGAACGAACTGGATGTCTGTGACAGCTAAGTTAATGATGAACACATTAATGGTGGTCCTCTGTTTGCAGTGTTTCACCCTCATGATGAGAAGGACGAGCGAATTCCCAACTAAGCCTATTGCGCACACGAGAATGTACACCACGGAGATCATGATCCTCAAGACCGGGCTCCTGTCCGCAGTCACGTCAATGTCCTCCAGATTTCCAAATGTGACATGACCATGAAGGGTTAGGTTAAACACCCTGCTGCTGCTGTTGAAAGGGTCACCCATAGTTAAGCATCCAATGGCGCGTCCCACCTGCGACATGTGCGCGCAATGCGCTCAGCCAGTGTTCAGTACTACTTGTGTTGAAGAGGTTCTCTCAGCGGTTTGCCCACCAGCCGTGAGGTTCTACGAATATATCCAGATGTACACGAGCATTAGCATTACCCGCCCATGCGGGGCAAAGATTGGCTAGAGACATGTAGCCTATATGACTGAGGTCACCCACATGTAGCCTATGACTGCAGTCACCAGGGTAGGAATGATTGGGGTTTGATCCCTTGGTAACGCGGGAATCACGAATGCCAAAAGTTCTTCATTTTTATATAAACCGAAGTTTGGTTGAAACTTGCAAGCCATTCAACGGACATACTTATGAAACCTGGGATGATTAGTCTACTGTGAAAGCATGAATTTGATGTAAACAATAGGTCTACATAATATTCACATGCAGGTCATATAGGGGACATAATAATGTTTTAGCCCTGTATTTACAGCATAAAATCATTTTAACATTTACAATTCTGAGTTTTTTCTCTCGCAATTGCGAGTTCATATCTCCCAATTCTTATGTTAAATGGTCCTGAGAAAAATAGTCATAGCTACTCCTCGCAGTCAAAAATGACCGCATTGGAAACGAATGGGATTGGGAAACGAATTTCATCTAATGGAAGCGTTTGGAACTGCGCCCAAAATCTTACTAAAAGCAATTTCTTTTAGATATTATTTCCAAAAGTTTTGGGACGTCTGCCTGTACATGCACATGAACTTTAATGACATCCCATTTCTCTTTATCCATAGGGTTTAATATGGAGTTGGCCCACCCTTTGCAGTTATAACAGCTTCAACTCTTCTGGGAAGGCTTTCCACAAGGTTTAGGAGTGCTTGTGGAAATTTTTGACAATTCTTAGAAGCGCATTTGTGAGGTCAGGTCATGTTGGATGAGAAGGCATGGCTCACAGTCGCCGCTCTAATTCATCCCAAAGGTGTTTTATTGGGTTGAGGTCAGAATTCTGTGCAGGCCAGTACCAGTCAAGTTCCTCCACACCAAACTCGCTCATCCATGTCTTTATGGACCTTGCTTTGTGCACTGGTGCGCAGTCATGTTGGAACAGGAAGGGGACATCCCCAAACTCTTCCCACAAAGTTGGGAGCATGAAATTGTCCAAAATGTCTTGGTATGCTGAAGCATTAAGAGTTCCTTTCATTGGAACTAAGGGGCCAAGCCCAACCCCTGAAAAACAACCCCACACCATAATCCCCCCTCCACCAAACTTTACACTTGGCACAATGCAGTCAGGCGAGTTCCGTTCTCCTGGCAACCACCAAACCCAGACTCGTCCATCGGATTGCCAGACAGAGAAGCGTGATTCGTCACTCCAGAGAACACGTCTCCACTGCTCTAGAATCCAGTACGTTACACCACTGCATCCGATGCTTTGCATTGCACTTGATGATGTGAGGCTTGGATGCAGCTGCTCGGCCATGGAAACCCATTCCATGAAGCTCTCTACGCACTGTTCTTGAGCTAATCTGAAGGCCACACGAAGTTTGCAGGTCTGTAGCTATTGACTCTGCAGAAAGTTGGCGACTTCTTCGCACTGTTCGTGGCTGTTGTTCCCAATTGCTTCCACTTTGTTATCATACCACTAACAGTTGACCGTGGAATATTTAGTAGTGAGGAAATTTCATGAATGGACTTATTGCACAGGTGGCAACGTATCACAGTTCCACGCTTGAATTCACTGAGCTCCTTAGTGCGCCCCATTCTTTCACAAATGTTTTTTGAAGCAGTCTGCATACCTAGGTACTTGATTTTATACAACTGTGGCCATGGAAATGATTGAAACACCTTGAATTCACTGATTTGGAGGGCTGTCCGAATACTTTTGGCAATATAGATATTATAAATATTGAAAATAGCATTTTGTGGAAGTAGCATGATTGTGAAAGTAATTTATGTTTCAAGTTGAAGAATAGTGTATTTTAAGTTCTTTGACAATGTTTTACATATTGTTTCCCATCTAAATCCAGTTCAAACTAAAGTAATAATGTAACTGGTTGTATTTGAGAGGTATGGAAATCATCCATCCATCCATCCTTTATACCAATTGTTCACCCTGATATTATTTTGTCCATTCTGTTATCACTTTGTCCACCATAAAAAAATAAATAAAATACTAATACTAATACTACATACTAATAATTCAGTGACAATTAAAATTTACAGAAGTATCAATAATGCAGTACTTTAAAAAGTAAACAAAAATCCCTTTTGGGCATTTGTATCCGAAACCGAAAAATGTTAAATTATGTGTTTGCGAGAAAGTACAGTTCATACACAATATTTATATTTATATAATATTAATATTATATATTTATATATTAAAGGGTCAAAGGTACATTAGTTGTCTAAGATAATGTTCACAGCCCATAAATTATAAAGTATTTGAAACTGTGGTTCATTTGTTTGTTCAATTATTTTGTTTAATAAATTGTTAAATCTATTACCCGAGCCTAAACAAAAATATTTTTTCAAATGTTTTAGGGCCTACATCACCCTATTGTCACCAAGTGTCACACAGACAGACAATGAAGAAGGATAAAGTTCAAAACACGAGTCTTAGTCTCCCACAGCATAACAAAGAGCAAAAGGCATATATGCAACTTCCTTTTCTCCAATCTCTTCCAAATGACAGTAGTTATGGCGTGAAAGCAGCATAAACTGGTTGTTTTGGTTCAGGAGTAACTGTGAAAGGCGGCTGCTGTTTCTGTTGCGGTGCTCTGTGACTGACGTCTGTCTAACTCTGCGTAGCATGAAGGGTTTTTATGGTCTTCCACAGATGATATGTTAAGTTCATATAAATGCATTTAGACCATTTAACTTATTGATTGCTATAAGGATGTTAAGAGACTTTCAACCAACATAACAAAAAATGTTTCTGCAACAAATAACCTACCCTGCCTTTAATCCATAAACTGTAAAGAGTATTTTGTGCATTCACTTGTGATAAAAAAAATACTTGAAATAAATGATATCAATAATAATATTAGACTAGCTCTTTGTAAATCAAATTATAAAACAAAAATGTTGTTGCTGCTCTGAATTTCTAGTCACCTCATGAGTGTGATATAGGGATTTAGCATTCTGCAACCAGAGGTCAAATAAAGACCAAAATACAGATAAGACAGAAATAGAAAAGATTTAATGTATTTGTTTTATTACAGCTAAACCGCTCTCTACATAAACAAGTAACATTCATTAAGTAAACAATGTATCCCAATTCAAATAATAAATAATTCATATAATATTTTGTACAAACTGGTATTGGTTTCCTGTACATAATGGTTTCTCTCATAGCGTACCATACAGTAAGAGAAGAACTTAAGGCAGAGAGTTCATACTTGCCAGTTATTGGTACAGCTATAACAGACTGACTGTCTAGTGGTTTACTTCAAGGACGTAGCGGTTCAGTGGGCACGTGAAATGTATGATTTCAGTGCAACGTCAAATGGGAGATTTGTGTAGAATGATGGCCGTCTCAATTTTGTGTGCTATTATGTAACTCAGTGCAAATGTAAAAATATATAAATTAAACAAGCATGGGTTCATCAATCCAATTGTTAATTTTCAACACTTTGAATACAAAAATCACTCATTCAGAAAGGTTAGCGGACTGTGCACTGGCTGTCATCGAGTGATTAAAAGTATGTGCTAACGTTCATCCAGGTCCAAAATGAGCTGTTCCACAACCTTTTTTTTTTAATGCAGGACAATCAATGACAAATCAAAAACAGCTGTCACTTCACAACTAAGCCAGAGGGTGTGCACACAGCTGGCTTTTATCCTTTAAACAGTTTCATTTCAACCAAAGTTGAATCTGACACAGCAAGTACGATTGTGGAATTAATGCCTCAGAAGTCTCATATAGTACAAATATGAGAGAAGAAGAGACAAGGACACGTAATTAGCTACTTGTACGATGCAAAGCAAGTGTTAAGAGCTCTTGAAATAATTACCAAATAAATGCATGATCAAACAAATAGTAAAAATATAATATATAGATAAAATAAATAAATTCAGTTTTACACAGATGAAAATAGACAGCACAGATTACGTTGCAATTCGGTCACCTTCCAAGCACACTTTCAAAAGCTATAAAGCTAGAATTAGATAATGGTTGCATTGGAACGGTCGGTTCCAATTATAATAGTAGCCCAAACCACACAGACCTCGAGAAAATGACATTTCATCCATGGTGTTCTTGACCTTTAAAATGGGCCACTCGAAATGGCAAGTGCGTTTAGCCATTTTTACAGAAAGCCGTCAATTGCCATTTGATGGGTTTGCTAGTTACATGTCTTAAGGAAATAATTACTCTACTGCAACATCATTCTGGTTATTTTTCAGTCATCTTTGCAACACACTAAATGAGGTATACTAAAGTGTCTGATACCCTCAGCGCTGTTTTTGCAAACCTCACCTCATCTTTTGAGGTTTGGTTCAGAAAAAAAAAAAAAAAAAAATCAAAGGATATAAGATTGTGAATAAAAGGACAAGAGTTTACTAACCAGCAAATCTGGGCACTGATGTCTTTAAACTCCGCTTCTTACATTATTAATGTGGTGATGAAAGAGAAAGAGTGTGCAACTGGAATAAGATGTGACCTCTGTCGACTTTTTCAAGCATGTCGTGGCTGGATTCTGTATTGGCATAAGGGAATGCTTCTGTACAGCATACATCCTACATAACTTAAAGCAATAATAAATTACCTGCACAGGATAATGGCATTAAATAATGTGATGCTCCCTCACTGATCAAACAATGGCTGAGGGAAAGAGTCTTAGAAATAAAAATGATGTAGATGACTGCCATTCTATTACTGTGACTAAAATAATTATTTGAAGTGAAATAAAATAGCAAAAAAGTATAAAAGGTACAGAATAAGATAATCAAGGAACAACACACAGAGCAGTGAAAAACATCTTCAGTATCCATGGAGAAAATACCAACTGAAGTCACTCACTGGGTAGGCAGCGTCCTATTGTTTATATACAAAAGTAAAACTGAAAATAGATTTTTCTTCTCTGTACACAGCAATTTTATTCTTCTCTTTACAAAAGTCTTTGTTCTCTTTTTTTATCCCTCCAAACTTTCGATCCCATTCATGTCTAAATCCTATCACGAGTGCACAAAGCTCCTCCTCCGCCCTCCAGCTGTTTGTGATAAAAGCGTGTCCATTTGCAGGGCGCCCCAGTGTGGTCAGTCCAGTGATATGACATCGGGGATGGAGCCGTATATTACGGAGGCTGCGGCGTCGGAGCGCGAGCGGGAGGCGCTGGTGTGTGTGTGGCTGTCTCTCAGACTGCTGGAGGACACCAGACTGCTGCTGCTTCCACTGCTGCTCCCCCCGCTGCCGTTGGCAGGCACTAGCGAGCTGTTCGCCGACGTCCCCGACTGCTCCAGGAAGAGCTGTGACGAACCATAGGGCATGAAACGGTTCAGCAGCAGCTCGTGGTCTTCTGATGCTGACGCAGAGGCTGAGGCGGCGGCTGCAGCGGCCATGACCATGTTATAATGCTGCAACAACAAAAACTTTAGATTATGTTGATGTTTAATAATAAAAAAAGTTTGCTCTCAGTCACCTCTGGGTCCTCAATCCATGTAATTTGGCACCAGACGTGGTCAAACATAGACGTTTGTTTAAGAACAATGCCGCCCTCTAGCTGTGATGTGCTGCTGTTTCAGAGAGTGAACCTACCTGGTGATTGTCCCCTTGTAAAAATGAGAAGAAATTCAGATCTGTAGAACAAGAAAAAAAGAAAAAAAAGTTGCTTGGGATAAATTTGCCTAGAAATATATTTTAAATAAGACACAACATATTTAAAAATTCTAAAGCTTTGTTCGCTGGATTAAATACAAAGAAATCCCAGATTTAATGTACATACAGATTATTTTGCTAAACTATATTTATGATTAGAGAGCGCGATTAATCTCGATTCAGAAACAATGCAATCTCATTCCTAAATGACAACGATTCGCCTGTGTCTATTAGACCTTTGTTCACAGTGAACATTCAGATTTGTCATGTATAGGTATGAAAAGGCTTCACAAACAGTCTTTTCAACTACACAGTATCTTGCAATAATTCAAATTATCACAGAAGTACTGGGATACAAGTTTTTAGTTTGGATGTAAACTACGGTAGTGATGATCTAAATAGAGTAAATCATCTTTGGAAAATAACTTGAAGCATCAAATAAAGATTGAGTCATCATTACACCAAAAATGTATATCATTGAATCATTCATTCAAGAGATTCATTCAAAAATGCTGATTCATCCAATAATGAAACAAGTGAAGTCTTTTAGATCAAGTCTTTGAATTATTCATTCAAACAGTTAAAAAAGCAATTCAAATGAATTAAATATTTTTAAGAGACTGCAGCAATTAACCTTTTTTAAGAACCTCTAGAAAATTACATGTTATTTTGTTTAGTTGTCTGCTCAGAATCATGATCTCTATTTTAAACAAAAAAAAATGTTGATTCTCAATTTATCCAGAATCATGCAGCTCTATTTAAAATGTAATAAAATTTTGATTTCAAATGCATGCTGCTCTTCTGAACTTTCTTTCATCAAATAAACTTGAAAAAATTATCACGGTTTACACACAAATTTTATGATAATAATAATAAAATGTTTCTTGAACACAAAATCAGCATATTAGAATGATTTCTGCCATCACAGAAATTAATTACATCTTAAAATATATTCAAATAGAAAATAATTGTTTTTAAGTTTTTCACAATATTACTGTTTTTACTGTATTTTTGAACTTTTCAATTCTTTCAAATCTTACCGACCCCAAATCTTTGAACAGAGGTGTAGCTAAATGACAACCAACTCAACTGAGCACGAACAAACGAGGAGGTCAAGACGAACTGTGGCGTTTGAGCTAGTAGGCACGCTCGTATTAAAAATGAAAAATATTATATCAGTGGAATGCAGCGGTACCTGACAGGTCATTGGCTGTGTGGTAATAGTGCCGATAATCCTGGATGAGAGGAGGAGGGGGAGGGATGTAGTTTGTCTCCATTGCCGGCATGCTGGGAGCCCGTGCCAGAGGAGACGTCTGATGATGTAGATTTAACACTCTACAGCAAAAAATTCATTTAAAGTAACATACAGAGGTTTTAAAATGATCCAGACATTTAAACCACATTTCAAAATGTCTGAACATCTTTGCATTATATGACAAAGTATTAATCCATTTATAAGAAATAACACTTTTCAAAAAGACATTTCACGAAAACATTTGTTGGGTTTTAAATGATAAATCAATAGACATGCTGAAATATAAATTCTCACCCTTTGTTGGCAGTTGGGGAGGTGGGAGATAGAGATGGACAGGGTCTTTTAGGTGGCGGCTCGTCGTTTTCATCTTCATCATCATCTGAGGAGCTGTCCAGCGTCAAGTCAATTACCTCCACTTTCTTACTGCTATGGGACGAACTGTTTCTGTGGTCCGATACAACCGACCGACACGAGTCTACAAGAGAGTAAGTCATCTTTAAAAAGCTATCTAAAATGTTATGTTTAATACAGTACTCTGCAAATATCTACACATTTTACTACAGGACTGAGACATAACTATCTATTGTCTCCATAACTCATAACATATATAACAGTCTTTGTGGTAATACCATCAATGCCGTTTGACGATGCGGACACTTCCTGTACCACTCTCTTGGATCTCATAGGAGCCCAATTGCCATCTTCTTTAAACTGAATCTCATCACAGTCCACACAACTGCTCAGAATCTCCATGAACAACCTGTACAACAACAACAAAAAAAACGTTAAAAAACCTAAAATACGAAAAAACAACAACAACAACAACAACGCAGAGACTTCAATAATGACAGCACACACTGCTGTTCAAAAACTTAGGGTCAGTAAGATTTTTTTTTTTTGAAGAAAATAATACTTTCATAAAGCAATGGCACATTGATCAAAAGTGGCAGTAAAGATATTTAGGATGTTGCAAAAGAGTTTCTTTCCATTCATCAAAATAATCCTGAAAAAATTTGTTTCCATTAAAATATTAAGAAGTTAAACTGTTTTCAACATTAAAAATTATAAATGTTTCTTGAGCAGCAAATCAGCATAAAAGAATGATTTCTGAAGGATCATGTGACACTGAAGACTAGAGTAATGGCTGCTAGAAAAAAGAATCACAGAAATAAATGACATTTTAAAATACATTAAAAATAGAAAAGTTATTTTAAATTATAATAACATTTTACTGTATTTTTGACCAAATAAAACTTTAAAAGACTTTCAAAAACTATTACCAAAACTATTACCAGCCTTTTGAACAGTTTTTGAACAGCCTTTTGAACAGTTGTGTATAGATGCTTATACACATTAGGCAATGACTGGTACATTAAAGCAAAACAAAGAGTTTTTGTAGATTTCAGATGGCCCACAATCACAGGTGTGAAAGGTGAGACCAGTACTGACCCGTCAATAATAAGGTGCTCGTATGGAGCTTTCTTGTCGCAGACCGGACACACCCAGGTGGGTTTCTTCTCATTCATTTGGATGTAGAGCGTAGCATCAAAGCACTGTAGGTGCGAGCAGGTGAGCGCTCGACAGGGAATCGTCAACCGCATCTTTCCGAGCTGTTCATTTACACACAGATGGACACACATTATGTTAGAATACATTAAATGGCCACATATTGCTTTCAAACTTTATAACTGAATTATGATTATACAGTTCTATCTAGTTCCTAAACTGCTGGCTTGTGGTTTATTCTCCAACACTCAAAATTATTAAAATGAAAACGAACACTATGTGGAAAGTCAGAGAGTCATAAGCAGGGCTTGGTGGTCTTGGTGAAAAGAAGCAGAGTTTCCTTATTCTGAGAAAATGGTTAATGCAATTGTGTCCAAAGGAATGTCACAAGGTTCACCAGAATCCCTTAAGAGGAATAAAAACTTTATTGAGGGTTGAGGGTCCATTACATACCGGACAGAGTAAGGAGACTCGCAGGCTGGTGGTGGCAATCTCACTGTCAGGGTCGGCGGTAAGCTTTTCTTTGACTGAAGAGAGGGCACAGAACACAAAATCAATCAGTCTTTTTACAGGCAATATTCTCTTACAGTGAACAGGCAGCTTAAATAATAGTGGGGGGGAAGACACTTTATTTTGGTCATCACTTTATTAAAACAATAGTTGCCAATGTTAAATGGGAGCATTGGTTGGTGAATGTCGGAAAATCCAAAGAAAACATGCCAAAAATTTGCATTTGTGTGTAATATTCAGAATGTAAAGGTTTAATAGGCTTTTTCTCGAACGTCACAAGAACAAACAGGAATTATTGCATACGCTTGTCTGAGAAAGTGTTAAACCAATTTGAACTGACAACTACATCTATGGACTTTTAAGGTAATCAGCAAACCTAACTAGTTATTAATTAAGTGTGCTTGCTGAAAGCAGCACACTTTGGAGAATAAGAATAAGGGAACATCGATACATCACTTCACAGGAAGTGGAGAGCGATGATTACCCAACTGTCATTTCGCGCATCACGTCATCACCAGTCAGAACGGTCATAACTAACGATGGAGGAGTTTACGTATGTGTGTAAGTATTCATTTCGCCAGTGTTATACAAATGACAGTATTTTTAACGGTTATTGTTGTGAATATTACATATACTGTTTTTGATGATTATAATTTACCTCAGTGAATGCAGCCAGCTTAGCTAGTTTGTGAGGTAAAGTGATTTTATTTTAGGTAGTTGTAAAATAGTGCAATATAATTGTAAATATATAAAAAATAAAATATGAATGTAGTCCTATATATATTTATGTTATATGATAATCTGCGCGACCCCGTCGTTGACTTTCTTTGATGACATTTGCAGGGCGTTTCAAATGAGCGGGTATTGTCAGTGAAGTCCACTTCAACTGATATACCGTGCTCAGGGGGTAGGGGAGCAGTGAACATTGCGTATAGACCCTGTCGAATGGAACGCACATTAGATGTGTAAAAACCATAAAACAAGTGGAAAGCGGGAGCGCGCCGCTGTCTCCTTTCCACAAGCGCTTGTTCTCCTGTGGCGTCTGTCGTTGCTATGCAACCGTGAACTGCGCTCTCCATGATGACAAGAGCTGTGTCTGAAATCGCTCCCTATCCACTATATAGTGCACTATTTAGGGTGTCGGCCATTTTGTAGTGGTGTCCGAATTCTGAGTGAACGACATCATTCCCTACATTCTTCACTACTTTTACCCACAATCCTCTCTGAATTCGAGTGTACATACGATGTACACTTGCTGAGACACTATTTCCCACAATCCGACTCAATAAGGCGATAGAGCGCGAATGAAAAATAAACAAAAATGTCACCATGGCAACGGTGCACGCGAGTTAGAAAACAATCATTTATAAGACCAGACGCCTGGTTATTTATTTATCTATACCGTTATATCTATATTTGAATAAACAAATGTGTTGTGTAGTGTTTTGTTCTCTTTAATTTTCACATATAAATGTAAAAAGTAAATAAATATGACAAGCAAGTGTTTTTATTATCTTTTTTTTTTAATCAAATAACGCAATAAACGTGAAAAATACATACATACAATTGTTACAATTCATACAGCCAAAAAAAAGGAAATATTAAAGATGGGTAGGTAATGTTTATGACAAATTGTCTGAGCTCTCTGGCGCGTGATAATTATGTCAGCGTCCGAATTCTTTGCTGATGTAGTGCACTCAACTGCCATTCATTATGTAGGGATTAGTGAACGAGTGAGCGGTTTCAGACACAGCTAAGGAAGTATCAGCAAAAGATTAATAGATTTCTAGCCCTTGCATTAGCTTTACTACTAGATATATTTATGGAGATGGAAAATAATAAGGCGCCCTGTACAGCTATGATCAGCTGTTCGGCCGAGCATTCAATGTTGTTATGCTGCAAGCTGATGGTTTGTTGCTGCCGCGCTCTATCACTCGCACACCATAAAGAGCAAATTGTTTTTTAATGTTTCAATTTCGTGATTAAAATGACATAATTTGGAAGCGGATAATTTCTTCACAAACAGCTCATTATGACTCAATGTTAGAATGCTGCACCTACACTCGATAGTGTGAATAAGATCAGCGCAACGCAGACCACTGCATTGACAGGGTAAAACATATGATCTGTCTACGGCCAGGGCTCAGCGGAAGACAGAAAATGCCGGTCCAGCGCTGATTGAGGAATTAAATTAAAAAATAAAAGACAGTTTGACATCTTTTTTCTCGCATTCTCGCATTTTTTCTCGCATCTAGCATCTATCCACTACCTGCTAACGTTAGTGCACTGCACCCGAGCAAGCACACTTTGCAGTTCCTCCGGAAATGCATTTTTCTAGTTTTTATTGTTGCCGTTTTATTTGATTTGGAGAATTTTTTGAGGGGAATTTAATATGCGATGGACATCTTTGGTAGCTCCTCTGAAGGCATCTTGAGGAAAACATCTCTATATTTAATGAAGCACATACAAAAGACCTGAACCGGAAGCGATGCAACCTGCTTTTAAAAATATGGAAGTTTGTTGCGCATAACTCGAATTCAACCATCTGGGTTCAGAGTAAACTTACTGAGTGCTCTTGAGTGGTCTGGGTTTCTAATGCCTTTTGATCGTAGTCTCTGTAGCAAAACTGAGGAGGACTGCTGTCGGACCAAGTACACTGCCATGGAGTAGCTCTGTATGGACAACACAGCTTTTAGAAACGCATTCTGAGCAACATGACAGTGGTGTTTCAATTTCAGACCAATCAAGAAACAATTTCAAACAGATTTCACTTTCATTACCCTTCCGATTTCTGACGTCCATGACACAACAATGGTGTTGGGAACTGTTGTAGACAACCTAACCAGGGAGGTAATGTTGATGGGTCTGCTCGGTCGCTTTGGCTCCACTCCATTTTTGGTTGGAGGAAGATATCCCTGAGGACAACCACAAAAAGACATTCAGTTAAACAGCCTGCAGAAAAGTTTGTATATGAAACATTAATTTGTTATAAGAGTTTGTTAAAGAAGTAAAAAATATATGTAATCTTTGTATTTGTGTTGGTTTTATGATCTCCTTTTGAATGTTTTTAAGCATCAGTTTTGAGTTAACAGACATTCAATGGATGGACAGAAATCTCTCAGATTTCATTTAAAATATCTGTATTTGTGTTCTGAAGATTAATATAAATATTATGGGTTTAGAACAACATGAGGGTGAGTAAATGCTGACAGAATTTTTGGGTGAATCCCTTTAAATCTACTTGTTAACATACATGCGTTAATCATTGTTTCAAACAATTGTTTCTGAACGATTCTTGCTGATTTGTGACCAAAAATAAAGCCAGACTCACAGGGAGGTTACAGGGTTTTCCATTCACTTTTACACAAAGGTTGGGTGGGAAATGATCTTCCTGAGGACAACTTGTCTCTGATAAGCAAAACCTGAAAAATATGTTTTGAGATTCTTTTAGGAATGTGTGGGAAAGATTTCCAAGACTCTCTCAGAAATCCAAACAAAAGAAAGCTCTGAAGATGGGGGTATGTTAGCCTCAAAAGAGAAAATCAAAAAGTAGACATCACATTAAAATACACAATATTCAACTGCACAGCACTTTAAACAGGAAAGAATTTGCTATTTTAAATGTGAAATACAACAATTTACATTATCGTAAGATTTTGTGATAACACAAAACAATAGTGGCAAGAAAAATGACACTAAGTAATTATTTAGCAGCATGTTTCCAGTTTGTCAAAAAGATCCAGTTGAGTTTTATAAATCTTTAGTTGGAAACTTGTTTTACCATACCTTAGCTGTACTTGCACGGTGAAGTCACATTTGGTCCC
The DNA here is from genome assembly GCF_951802725.1 of Rutilus rutilus. NCBI lineage: Eukaryota > Metazoa > Chordata > Actinopteri > Cypriniformes > Leuciscidae > Rutilus > Rutilus rutilus. The sequence continues at coordinate 38,397,636 of NC_140213.1, forward strand.
AGAAATGTCCCTGTCGAGACAAGAGGGTGGGAGTAAAGGAATGTGTGATAGAGCGTAGGAGAGAAAAGCATACCAAACATTCTACAGGACCGCTCGCTTGGCACGTCTGATAAGCACTATCGCCGGCTATGTAACTACAAGATGAAGATATCTAACAAGACCAGGTGAACGGAACAACCGCTGTTTTAAATTCAACTGGTTTTCAGTTCTGGCTGAAATAACTATTTTAAATTTATTAGAAGCAAAAAATTAGTTGGGGCATTTCAAACACTTGAACCATGTTATCTTGTCTGACAATGTAATTTGATATCCCCCTCCACACACACACTTACATTGAGCTGCTGATCTGTTGAACTTGCTGAGGCGTTAGTGCAAACGCAAAACATGTTTCCTGAAACCTCTGACTGCTGTCTGAGGCTGTAAAACAATAAGAGAGGAGACGATAGGGAAACCACCACATCACCATCGATAAAAAGACAGAGAGAAGACACTTAATATCAAAAAATAAAAATAAAAATAATACTATTGATACTAGGGCTGCACAATATATCGAAATTATCAAAATATCGCAAATGTATATATCGCAATATGCATATTGCAACAGCTTGTAATAACTGGGGTCATGAACAAAAGACAAAGAGAAAATCACTCACTGCTCTTGGCTGAATAATTTTTGTAGCTTTAATAAGAATCAGTATATATTTAATTCATACAGTGAAAACTAAGCAGTGTTTTATTTTTACATTTGATCATTCAGTTTCTGTTGTTAAATAAACCTAATGTAGGCCTTCCTGAAACCCTAAACCTCGTGGTTTACACTGATGTTAAAACAACACTTCTTATGCTACAGTAAAACACTGCTGTTCACTTTCAGAAGTTGAAGGGATGTTTTCGTGACACAAAAAGAAACATGCATGTAGGTTATATCATTTTAGACCTATTTAAGATAATTTAAGTTAATTTTACACACTAAGCATTATCATATCGCGTATCGAATATCGCATTATTTAATGAGTTATCGCATTTTTCTTCAATATCGTGCAGCCCTAATTGATACAAAAATGTAAAAAAATATCTATTTCTACAATTTAATTATTTTATAACAAACAAAAATAAATATATAAGGAATTTAATCATGTTTACCATTCAAATATGACTCTCTATTACAAAACAGCACAGTTAAGGCAACACAAAGAATAGTCCATTTTATCCATTTAACATTGATTTTGATAAAAATACACATTTTAGAGTATTTTGTGCTTCCAAGTTATAGCAAACGTTTGGAGAGGGCCTTTTCTGTATCATACAGTCCATAAAGAAATGCTTCAGTAAGTCTGGGGTGTTTACTCAAAAGGAAACTGTAAGGGAGGACCAACTTCCTTGTAATGGTTTTTGCTGGTCCACATACTTTTGGTTATTTATAATATATATTTGCATATGTCGTGACAGCATCCTGAAAGTGAACTTTAGTTAACCGCATCAAGAAAAATCCAACAGTAAGTGAAGTGAATTATCTCAAACCGATAGCAAAGCAGCATCTCAGTGACAGACACAAGGTTGCTGGTCCTTTCCAGTGGAACCACTTTTAAACACTGGTGCAGTTTAGTTCAAAGCCAAACTCTACACAACAGATCCAAAAATAACCCGGGTTACATAACCCAATCTCCTTAAATGAAGCAAGGGTTTCAGAAGCAAGAGAGAGTGAGAGAGATAAGAGGAAGCTCTATCACAGGCACACATAGGTGGCTGAACTCAATGAGAGAGACTGAAATGAGAGGTGTGCTTTCCTTGAGCAGTCATGTGAAGAGGAAAATCTATTCCAATTGAAGTGGAGAGAGTTTAACAGTGAGATGCTGGCAGATTAATCTGTACTCAGTTCTCGGCTGTGTTAAAGCTCCATCAACACTGGTTGCACTCTCAGCTCAAACAACTCAAAATTCATCACAAGAAAGAATGTTCAGTCCGAGGGGCTTCAACTCAATATGGAAGGACCGTCTGGTTGCTTGAGAAGCAATTTAATGTTACAGGGTCCTTTGCATTGCATAGCAAAAATCAGTTATTATTTAGCAATTTGCACTCAAACTGAACTCTGTAAGAGTCCTTGTAAGAAAATTTAACTTGAAATAACTTCCGCACTCCAAAATGAGCAGGTAAGCACTGGTTAAGGACCTAGATTTCAAGCTGCCACCTGCTCAATTCAATTTTTGATGGAGTTTGGCCTGACTGGCTCCATAGATTGATTTTGAGGACCCACTTTGGCAGTAATTTCCATTGAAAGAATACAATGACAGGCTTGTATTTGAAAGATCCCCGAAGTGAGATCACAAAGGCTAGTTATCTAAACATCTCAAAGACTAAAACCAGAGAAAAAACATAGTCTAACACCTAAACTATCAAAGGACAAAGGCAGTAACACAGCCTTCGGGCTTAATGACACTTCCTTTCCATATTGGCCTTTTATTCTTAGCATGAGCTAGATGACTAAATATAGCACAGGTGGCCTCTGTCCAATCTGATAAGCCATAAATCACTTCAAGAGCACCTTTATGTTTGTATCAATGGGGGAGGAGAAGTCTTCAAGAGAGGCCCATACATCCCATAAGGGATGTACAAATCTAAAGATTTTCAAAATCGATTAGTCAGTGGGTTGTCCGAATGTCTAGTTAGTCTTAAGGCAGCATCATGTCCACAAGCCCCGAACAGATGCTTTTCTTAGCGATATACTGATGCAAACATAAATAAAAAGAGAATTATTTAAATCAAAATCAAAATTATGTTGTTGTTTTTAAAATATAATAATTAAGATAACACTTTATTTAAGGTAACGTAACGTTACATGTACTTACTATAGTAATAACAATAAATTATGCATAATTACACGTAACTTACCCTAAGCCAAACCCTAAGTCTAACAGTAACCCTATAAGTGAATGCAGTTAATTAATATTAGTCAGTACTTATTTGTGTAATTACACTGTAACAACGTAACGTAACCTTAAAGCATAACCATAAAAAATATTTATTTTTTTTAGTTTATATTTTAGGGGTGCACCATATTTGTGGGTTATTCTTGGATCCAGAAAGTTTAAAACCCCTGGGATAAATAACTTAAAACGACTGCAGTAGAAATGGCACAAAACTGTTCATGTGCAACCAGGACGAATTGTTTCAGAAGAGATGAATTTAGAGAAAACTTCTTGGAAAGGGCTTTAATGTGCAAAACACTCTCTGACAAGCTCCATTTCTAAATTCATTACTGTAGAAGCACAATTCAACCTTAATCAACTAGTTGACTGTTAGAGATCATTCCTTATACTCACCTAAACTGGTGGGTTTGATAAGCTCATCAAGTAGATCGTAGAAGGGCAGCCTCTGTAGCTTGACGTCTGGATGGACTGGGTGAAGGGCGGAGGGCAGGTGGGGCAGGCCCAGCTCGTGCTTTGGCCCAAGCAGTGCGACAGGTAGTAGAGACGGTGAACCGTGCCCATCAAATCCCAGCTGTGTTAGGCTGGTGGGCAGGCCTGCGTGAGCTCCTCCAGAGGTGGAGTGTATGCCAGGGAGGGACAGGTCTGTCGGGGACACCATCTTTGTGGGGAAGCGGCGGCGGTAGAGCTCCTTGATCTTCATCTGCACGGCAGGGCTGCAGCCGGCTTTCAACAAATGTAATGCTTTGGTCAAGAGTTCGTGCTTCCTTCCATGTTTGTTGCGGCCTGCATATCCCAGAAGAACCTGAAGCTCTGAGACACGGAGGCTCATCACCATTTGCTGTTTTTAAAAGGGAGGAAACAGCAGAGAAATTATGCAATTGCCAAAACAAATAATTCAGAGAGCATTTAACTAGGTTAAAGGAATAGTTCACCCCAAAATGATGATCAATGAAGACAGCATACACGTTTGTACAGCCTAAGGTTGAGTAAATAAATGAAATAAACTATTAAACTTTTAATCATTCAAACAATGCTCTTAAGAATTGAAATTGTAATAATACATAGTTAAAACACACTACCATTCAAACTTTGGTTGTTAGTACAATTTTTTTTCTGTTTTTGAAAAAAGTCTCAGTAAAAACAGTGTGAAATATTATTACAAATACAATTAAGTTTTCTATTTTATGCGATGTGATGGCAAAGCTGAATTTTCAGCTGTCAAACATTTCTTATTATTATCAATGTTGAAAATGCTGAATAATATTTTTGAGGAAACTGTGATTTTTTTCTTCTTTCAGGATTCTTTGATAAGCAGAAAGTTACAAAGAACATTACACACGTCTTTTTATCAATTTAATACATCCTTGCAGAATAAAAGTATTTATTTCTTTTAAAAAAAGCTTACCAAACTTTTGATCACTAGTGTATTTTTTAATAGATTTTCCAACCCATTTCTTCATGTTGCAATTACCGACAAACAGTAGGCAGTTCCAAGTCATCGTTTACTTTCCATTTAAACATTAGTGAACCTAACTCAGGTTAACTAGTGTTTAGGTGCCTCACTTTTAATGAGGGTGGTTTAAAATGGTTATCCACAGTCTGTATGGTAAGAGCTATGATTTATATGTCTTACACATACACTTACACGTAGGCCGGCTAGGACTAAATTAGCTTCAGGCTCAGTCTTGGACGAGCATTCATTATAAGCCATAAGTCATAGGCTACATTGTTATGTTGGCCAAAAGGCCTGTCAGTGAGAATACAATCAGTTCGGTTTGCCAAACGCAGATCATATCAGATTTTTAGGCTGTAACGTTTGTATTGTTTAGTTTCTGATACAGACATGTAAATGTGATGACCCATGTACGAAGTTTGAGCACATGTGCAAACGTTAACACCTACATGTGTGGGATCAAAACAGCAGACTTTACCTCCCCTGTCATTCTTGGATATTCTGAGACTATAAAGGGCTGTGTTGGTGGTACCGGCATTTGGATTCTATTAAAATCTATGGGCAGGCAGAGTGGTGAAGAGGCTGAGATAGTGGGGGAAGGGAAAATCAAGCCTAAGCCTGGGCCAGTGAGTTTTCATAACAAAAGCAGTGGAGAACAGCTCCAGGGAAAACAAGAGAACCACAGACCAGCAAAAGCTCATATTTCTTCACCTCGGAGAGACCACAGTCCCCTCCCCAGTTTACTGCCAAGTGCCAACTGGACTGTTCACACAAATACTTACACAAACACTCTTTATTAATTTCCATCCACCCCACCGCCCAACACAAATAAACGGCTTCACTGCCGGTATAGCCAGATGATGAGACTCTTGCTCGTCCTATCGTAGTGAGGAACGGCCCCCAATGTAAACCTAGAGCGGTCAGAAGTTTGGTGATTCAAAAAGAACCCATGGGAAAGCCTGAACTTTCTGGGGGTTTTTTCTTTTATACTTTTATACTAATAAACACCCCTAAACGTATACTCTTGTAGAGTTGTCATTAGACCATAAAAATGTCTTACAATACCATACCAGCTGAAGTATCACGATACAAAGTAGTATTGCGCTACCATGCAAATCTAGTACAAAATGAACCAAACTTTCATAAATACATAGATGTAAATGAAAACAGACCAGATTTTCCATTGGATACTTCATTAATGAGAATTAATAACTGGCTTTTGTTACCAATCAAATGAAATCAGTGTAAACAAAACTAATCTAAGCAAAGAAGCTGCATGAAGTGACATTCAGCATCCCCTGATAAACGGCAGCGTTCAATGTCGTTCAAGTCGTCAATGTTTTTCCAGGCATGCACGTGTTCAAATGAACTTTTAAATAGTGTACCTGCCGCACATACAATATTCCATACTGTACTATCGTATTGATGATACTACCGTTTAAAAAACACAATGGTGTCGCCAGTATTTTGAAGCTTTAGTATTGCAATATTACCGTAGTACCGGTATACCGTGCAACCCTACACTCTTTGTCAAGTTCAACAGTTGAAATCCTCAGTTAACAGCCAGCAGAGAGAGCAGAGTGAAGGGAGCAAACACTCCTAGTTTAAACTGTTATTAGGATTAGCTCATCCTCCTGAGGGCCCATAACCCTGTGACGACAAAGGAATAAGTGGACCTTGAGCTGTGTAAAAACTAGGGGTGTAACACTTCTCTGTAAAAAAAATAAAAATACATTCTAACACATATGGATTATCTGTTTTGCAAAGAAAACAAAGCATTAAATAGACATTTGGAGAGACAAAATCAGCTAATGTTGCCTGTCTCGTTCTACAAGGACACAACCACACTGCTAGATGGCGGAGTCGGCTACAGGAACAATGCGTACCAGAAGACGACGCTTGTTTATCTCTGTACATGCACCCAGTTGGAGAAGCGGCAGCAATGTTAACGGAAATTCTGATGTTTATCATACTTTCTTAATTTTCTAGTACCGGTACTTTAAGAATGGCAGAGTTTAAATAAAAGCAATATTTACTGATTAGCATCGCCATGTGTGACGGCGTGATACTAGTTTGCATGCAGCGCTCTGCAAAAAATGAAAAGTCTCTTATCCTCACCCAGGCTGCATTTATTTGATCAAAAATAGTAAAAACAGTAATACTGTGAAATATTAGGCTATAGTTTAGAATAACTGTCAGTAGCTCTTCAGTCCAGTGTAACATGATCCTTCAGGAATCACTCTAATATGCTCAAGAAACATTTTTTATTATTAAAAATAACACTGAAAACAGCTGTGCTACTTAATATATATATAAAATATTTTTTCTGATAAATAGAAAGTTAGTCTGAAAAATTAAAAATATTTTGTAACAAATGTCTTCACTGTTACTTTTGGTAAAATTGATTAATTTCTCTCAAACTGACCACATAAAGTAATCTCTCAATGACACTGATATACCCTATGGGAAATGGGCTCTTGTGTCTGTAAGCGCACACACATTTAATATACCTCTGCAAATCGCAGGATGCTGCACAAAGGTTATCTACACAAGCTAGATGAACAAGCAGCAAGACAAGTACTACAGGTGATGAAAGCCCTCCTATTACTGTATAGCTGTACAATCTGTATTGTATAAAGTTCATATATAAAGGTGACTTGACTTCACATGACCTTTGTCATGACATGGCTTTTACTTTGTTCCTTGAGGTTCATTTATGATGTTAGTTTTTGTTTTTCGCAAAAAAAGCGAAAAATTATTATTTTCAACCCTCATTCTAACCCTCTCTCTGAAATGATTGGTTATTAAGGGGAGGCTCCTTTAAGGCTTGTCAGCAAATGGCCAATGTTATGATTACTAAAGTCACTGCATAGAAAATAATGAAATGATCACCACCCCCCACTGTTGCAAGCGACTAGCATAAGTGTTTGGAAAATATTAACCCTTTAAAACCATAATTTAAAGACAAAGCATTAACAAATAGTAACTTATGGTTTGCGATGGTGCTGTCAATCTGCAATCAAATGCAGACCCGATCTGGGACGCCATTAAAAATAAACCATCCACTTCTTTATGATGCTGGCATCCTTCCGAAGTCCGTACAGAGACTCAAACAAGCTGTTTAAACAAGACTTGTCAAAGCAAATGTTCTTTATTCTCCAATTTGTCCTGTTGTCAGCAGACTCAAGCACAATGGGGTACATCAGAAATTGAACAGGCCAGGCATTTGTATACTGTAGACAGCTTCAGTGATTATAATGGGTTCTATCTGCTTTTGACACGAGGCCCGTTAAGAGAATGAACGCCAATGGCCTTGTTTGTTGATGTCATGCTCTAGTGGCAGTCATATGCAAATGTGTAATTTGCCTGTGTGACATCACAGGTCCCACATCATCTAAACAAACCGTTTTTGAAGCTTGGTTACATAAATGCTTTTTTATAAACTTTCAACCCTAAATAATGTTGTTTCAATGGTAAAAAATACCCTTATATGTCCAAATTTCTCATGTCATCACCCTTTTAAGATTTTATTAGCATTTCCAAGAATAGATTTTTAAGTTTCCTGCAATTTCATGGCTTTACATGACCCAGGAAACCCTGCAGGTTGCTTTCCAGCTGTTTAAAGCGCAACTCTCGCCAAAATGCAACCTAGGGTCTTTTTGTTAATCTACCCGAGGCAAACTTTCGTTTAAAAGCATAATTAGAATGGAAACGCCACTTTTAAGTTTGACCGTATTTTCGTTTTCGGTCAAATCGCCTTTTGAATGGGAGTGCTAGGGGCACGACTATGACAGCATCAAATATCACCAGGGGCTCTACACATGAACTCGAGCACTGAGAACATTGTTTGTGTACACAGAGTTTACTAAAAAGAAAGATTTTGAACAACTCACTGTAGCTGTTGTTGTTTCCGTCCGCCGGCATTTTGTCAGTCAAAAATAGTCGATCTCCGAATGCGACTGAACTGACTCTGGATTTTAGTATTGTTTCTTATATGAGGATCCTTTTTCAAATACAAGGTCAATATTGATTTCCACTAACGACAAAACAACAAATTATCCGTAAATTTATATGGAACTAAGCTTTAGGAGCTCTCCATCTTTACTCACCTCCCTTTTACTTTGCATTCGGAGATCGACTATATTTGACTGACAAAATCCCGGCGGACGGAAACAACAACAGCTACAGTGAGTTGTTCAAAATCTTTCTTTTTAGTAAACTCTGTGTACACAAACAATGTTCTCAGTGCTCGAGTTCAAGTGAAGATCCCTTGGTGATACTTCGAGCAAAGTTTTATGTTGTGTCGAGCCTTCTTAATGTTTTAAAAATAGCGATTTTGATGCTATCATAGAAGTGCCCCATGCACTCCCATTCAAAAGGCAATTTGACCGAAAACGAAAACACGGTCAAACTTAAAACTGGCGTTTCCATTCTAATTATGCTTTTAAACGAAAGTTTGCCTCGGGTAGATTAACAAAAAGACCCTAGGTTGCATTTTGGCGAGAGTTAGCCTACGCTTTAAGCTTGAAAGCTTCAGCACATATTTATTATGACTGGGTGGAAAATGAGCGACCATCGCAGACTTCAGAATTTCTCTTTTTAAAAAGAAAAACTGCATACAGGTTTAGAACAACATGAGGGCGAGTAAATGATGACAGATCATCTCTTTAGGCCCTCAGATAATTCCAGCACTACTTCCAAAAACATCAAAGCAAGAGTAAGACAATAATAGGCTCTGTTCTATGGTCTGATCTCCTTGCAAAGAACTGAGAACAGTCTGAATAGTAGGCTATACTTCTTCACAGAAAAAAGTGCATTTAATAAAACAACTGCTTGAATCAACAATGAGGTTCCTGATTTAGTTTATTTCATTAAAATGAGTGCGGTTATATTATCATAAGTCTTGACTCATTTATGACAAAGACATAATCTAAAGGAAGCACTTCTCTGAAAGGATGTCATTTTGGTAACTGCGTTTGGTAAAGCAAGCTTCCGATCTGCATAACCCACAAATGCATTGATGCTCAATAACATTAAAAAATCGAATTATAATAAGTGATAACAAATTAAAATTAGGCAGAATTCTTGATAATAAACTACCACCTCGTCCCCAATAAATTACACAAACAATAGAAGAAACAGGATTTTTAATTTATGTTTTAAAACCATCAGGAAGTGGTGTAAATCGTGAACCTTTTGTTTTGACAGATACCCTAAACATTATGATGCAGGTCTCCAATGCAAGTGTCAAAGCTAGAATTAAAATTTCACAGTAACGTATTATATTAGAAGTATTACAACAAGTGTACGTTTTAGCATTAAATTGGATTTCATTTGATGAGTTATTTCAGACGGTGAACGTTGAAACTGAAAGCAAATAAAACAGTCTTGATTTCAATCAGCGATGAAGACAACTATTTCTTTTTAGGCTTTCTGGTTTAAATATGTACAACATTGGCAAGACTAACAGTGTTATAGGATTCTAGAAGTTAAAAGACTGTCCAGGATAGCAAATTGATATTTATTTATTTTAAAAAGAAGAAAAAAAGAAAGAATAATTCATATCAACTGAATTCAAATTCAAAACTAGGCCTAATTATTTTCAGTTACTGCTAATACTGCCTGTTACCATTAAATATTTTATATTTGCGTTTTAGCAGCAAATTGTCCTTTCTAATGTAGCAAGATTGTCCACCAAATACATTTTTGTCTTAAATGGTAAAACCCCAGGAAATGCCTCCATACTGACACACACCTAAAATATACAGCTTAAATCTACTTTAATAAACATAAAACATAACGATAATGCTTATCGTCCTGTTTTGCTCCATGCAAAATTACTATTTATTTTTTTATTGCCAACAAGAGTATCAAGGTACAATGTGCTATTGCCAAATAAAGCTTTTGTGAAGGAAACTTCTACTACACAGTACACAAGGGCCCATGTTATCTGTTTTGGAAAACCTTAAAAATAACCAACAACTAGGCTACTTTTGACAGTATTTTGTCCAAGTCACAGTCAGATAAGAACTTCATAAGTAACACTACAGTAAAACAACAAACAGCTATGGGTGAGGTCACTAGCAATCCATATCTTGATTAAAACAAGACTACACAGGTGGGGCAGACAATAACATCAAAATGAACAACAATAACAATGACAGAAAGCTCAATTAAAACGTCTTCATGTCTTGTCTCAATGCAAGATATCTCAAACCTAAGACATCACTCATGTAAGCACCAGCTAAACATACACGAACTTCCTACAAAAACATACAGAAACTAAAAGTAACAGGCCATGGTCGATGGTTGCGTCTCAAAATCTGGTGTTCTGCAAACACACAGAGCATTTCTGGACGTCACAGACTCAACACAAATGTGCAAACGTTTCTATGAAGCCCAAAATTCAGTCTCGGTTGTCAGTTATCTGTGTTATGAGACTGAGCAGTGATTCTGTTTTTATAAATGCAGCGGGTTAACAGAAGTCCTAACTGTCAAAGTACCGAACCTCCAGCCTGTTAGCAGCCTACGCACCACCCACATGCTGCTTCACACTTACGACCGACTCCTCTGACGGCCCATGGATTATTTTACACCTCATTTAAACGTACAAAGAACAATTAACCGTATTAATATATCAATTCAGAAGGAAGGGAGGCAATTTCACACCAGCAGGCAGACAGCTGTGCGGGTTAGCAGGCAAGCTAGCTGGATCCATCACAACAATAACACTGTTCCTTTAACCGGGCTCAAAACTGCTCATAAAGCGCTTTTTAAATCAAATACGGAACGACGCCTCGTACAAAAGTCAATCACAGGAACAGGTCAGACGGAAAGCATCGCCGAACAGGTATTTTATAAAGGCTTAATTGACAGTAATTCGTGGGTTACACTTTACCTTCAATTCCGCACTCTCCGCCATCTTGTTTCTCTGGCGCAAGCGTGATCTGAGCCTTGGCACGTGACCAGAACGTGTGTTTGTTCTAATGCTGAGGAATCCCTCTGTAGTTTAAAAATTAGCGCGAGGATTACGCGATTTCACGCTGCTTGAATGGAATACATGGGCAATGGCATCACACATCAGCGACAAGATCTCCTGGAACGAAACGCACTCGCTTGATTGATTTATCAGTCGATACAATTCGTAAATGTGCTTATTGATTGAACAAAATGGTACAGTATCAGTACAGTACATCTCCCAGAATATCTGTCAGCTGTTGAGTCATTTCCAAGAATCGGTTATTTTGAACAATTCAATGAAAGAGTAAACAAATCAGATTGTGTCATGTGTTCGCGTTTTTACATTTGTAATTATGGCATTCCCACCGTGTTATATTACATGCTGTAAACGTTTTTATTTAGTGGTGTAATTGCATAGCTATGTCGTGTCTAGTTGTTGCAGCCATGATTCACCTTGCAATGTCGAGCCCAAATATAATTATCATTTATAAACTATGCTTAAATCTTTTACACCTTTTGGCTGAGTTTAATTTAAAAAAAATTGTATGTCGTAAATCAATACGTAGGCCTAACATAGGCAAGAACGTTATTCGTAACGATTCTGCTATTGGCTTTTCAATTTGACTTCTTATCCCATTTCATCCCATTACTTTTCATTGTCAATTGTGCGATTTTTATAAACAGCCTCAACTGAGTTGTTCGATGAAAAGATCCGACGACTCTATTTTCTCACCAAAATTGTTACAGTGTTTATATATTTAAATACTCAGTAATAATAATTAACAGCATATAGGGTTAGGGTTTGGTTGAGGGTTAGCTGCTTGTAATTAAGCATAATTTACATGTACACTGTAAAATAAAATGTTACCAATATCTGTCTCAGTCAGTGTATAACATGAACAAAACTAGGCACTCATTACAAATAGGCTATGAAAAAGGTGTCCACTAGATGGCAGACTCGCACCTTTTTTGCAACTCTGGAAATGTCTTTATTTTTTCATTCTTGTAGTAAATTGCTGAAAATTTGGGAGGGCATGTGTTATTTTACGTCGTTTCTTTTGTAAGTTTTATCATTATTAAATAGTTTTACTTACGTTTTTTTTTATTTTTTTTATTGTGTATTTATTTATTTGAAATAAGGTCATATGACATGGGCACCTAATCATTATGCTCATCTGTGCTGGATAATTGCAAAAAACAATTACTGATAAACCACTTAAGATGGAAATAGGTTATTTTGGGGGGAACACAGCTGGGTTCAAGAGCTATACTGTACATGTGGTGCTTCATTGACCTTCATCACCAGTTGGCCTTTAGTGACACAGTGATGCACACTCACAAACACTGCTTAACAAAAAGTATAAAATAATGAGAACTAAAAACTATTTCTACTCTAAAAGTAGCTAATAATTGTGAATGTATACAAATCAATAAATCAAATACAGGTCATCCGGGTACTTTTGTTTTTCGAATACTATGAATTCGGACATACTACTCTGCTCGCGTACTGTTTTTCGCATACTATATAGTAGGGAAGTATTCGATTTCGGACGCAGTTTAAGTGTATGTATGAGCCTCGATACCTACCAAATATAAAACCCAACAAAAGGCATGAAGAAATGCAAAAGCTGATGAACTATTGATTAAATAGTAATTTTGTAAGTAAATGTATTCAACTCAAAGTCTTCCTGTAGCTAAATAGCATGGAGCTTGCAACACCAAGGTCATGGTTTCGATGGATAGCAAGAACTGATTAATATATATATATATATTCTAAACGTAGGCTATGTTAAATGTAAACATCACCAACATGGTGTTTTTTTTTTCGCTATTACTTAAAAACCCACAAAAAAAGTTAATTAAACTTAAAATTCTAAGGCAGGACGAACACTTACTTTAAAAATTTTTTTATGATATTATTAGTTATTGGTAATGTAATTTTAAGTTGTGAAAACTAATTGCAGCAGTATTGCTAAATCCACCCCTATGAATACAGTAGCCTATGTGCATAATATGTAGTAAATTGTAGAAATTAAGAAAAGCATAATGCTATTAGTGGTTGTATTGCTTTCCTCAAAACCCTGAATTTCAGAATATAGTTTCTAAACCTTTTGGATTTCTGCAATGATCAAAACTGTCATAATGATAAATATTAAGGAATATTCAAACTAAGATTTTGATATCATGATGTTGTTCTTTGTGACTCACATATGCAAATGTAGCTCATTGTTATGGAAATAGATGAAATAAAGACAAACTCAAACAAGATCATTTAATCCACATTTCAGGGCTGCCAATTTAAAGTGCTTTACATCAATAATATACAAATATGCAGATGAGAATAAACAACCGACATGGACTTGGAATAAATAATATGTACAAAAACATTAATTATCGTTGCATCTAATGTAACAAAATGTCCTAACCGATCACTAACAAAAAAAAAAAGGTATCACAGGATACATAACAAATATATGCATTGCACATAGCCACTTATTACCAGTGATTTCTACAGATGATGATAATAATGTTTAAGTGGGATGACATTTTTTTTTTAATAATGCAATTTTCTAGAACTTTATATAAATTATACAGTACATACAGTGACTCTGAAAACACTCCTTTGCAAATGAAAATGACTTCATTACAGTGTATAGGCTAAAATACTACAATACACACTTGCTTATTCCAGGTCTAAAGGTTGACAGTGTTTTGCAGAGGAAGAAAAGTAAAGTTTTATTTGACACAGCGGTATTTCTAAAGAACGTGTATGTCTTGAATAGGTGTCCGTCAAGGTGGTAGAAGAGGAGACTTGAAGGTGCAGGTCCCAGTGCAGTGACGGGGAGTCAGCATCTTGCACGAGAAATGGTGTAGTGCGTCGTGAGCTTCTGGGAAAAAAGTGAATGAATCGTTTAAAATAAAAGCGGCATACCATTATGTGTTGGTGTGTGTGTGTGTATAGAGAGGAAATCATGTGTTCTAGGACAATAATTGCTACAATTCAGTACGGCTCAAATCTGAAATCATATAAACAGTCTACAAATGAACAAGAGTTATCAAGGTCGCACTTCTGAATATGGTCACACTGTGCCTTCCTATAGGAGTCTTCTGAACGCTAATATTTGCTTGCCTTTGCCAGAATCGGTTACCTTTTAACTTCTGCTGAATAGCATATCGTGTCTTTCTCTCATGGTCCAACTCGCTGCACAAAGTGTCTGCGCAGGAGACACAAAGGATATCTCAGGTGTGGATTTTCCCCCTCTCATCTAAACTGGTTCAGTTTTATGCATGGTCTTTTCTGGCATCAAAACCACCAGTTCCCTGTCTATGCAACTCCCTTACGCAAGGAAACCTGCTTAGCAGCTTATAAAAAGACTGAACAAACTCTTGTGAACTCCAAAAAGGACCACAGAAGGTGATCAGTTCTGATTGAAACAGTTTAAGTGTTTCGTTGTTTCATTAAATACAGTACAACGTGTGAAGTCGAACGCTTACCTCGAACAATCTGGAGCTGCTGCACCATTTCCTCTCTGTAGGAAAGCTCTCTTTTCATTTGGTCTTGAAAACTGTCTAAGAAGAAAAAGTGACCAAAATTAAATATCAAAATACATATCGCTATGTATACACAAAATAAAAAAATGATACAGTGCTTTTGTCTGATTTACCCTGCATTTTATTTATTACTGATTTATATGTGTACATGTGAAACTGTTTTATGTATTTTATTTCTTTCAAAAAATACAGTATGTTTTAAAATTCTGTACAGTCATGACATCTTTTGGGGTGATAACATTTAATAGCATGCATTTTCCCCTGCGTTTAAATCATTGTCATTCTAAACGTTATCATGAGCTTCAGTATTTTGTTTCTGTTGCAGTATTTCAGTACCATTCATTCTCAATTTTTAAAAGATGCTCAGTTTGCGCTGATGAAAAGCCATCCAACAGCAAGAATTATTCCCAAGCATTACATTCAACCAAAATCTTTTCAATGTCATGAATTTTGTCAGAATTTTCAGTGTAATGCAGAACTCTTCTTACTGAGCTTTGATGGACTCTTTGATGCATCTCTTGATAGCCTCCCTACACATAACAAAATGATTCGTTAACTGTGAGTTTTTTTATATAATTATTGCTATTTAATTTCAAATGGACAACTAATCAGCATTTTAAAGGTAATTCGTAATCCATAGTTGTTAAAAATTAATTATATTCAAATATATCGGGGTTTTTTTTATTGGTCACAAAGTTACAGATACAGTACTACAATAAGATTCCATAAGTTAAGATTAGTTAATGCAATAACTATCAATGAGCAAGACATTTGTTACAGTGTTTATTAATCATTAGTTCATTAATGTTAAACATTAGTTAATAAAAATACAACCGCTCATTGTTAGTTCTCATTAGCTCAGGTCTATTATAATATAAACAGATACTACTTTTGATTGTAATAATGTTGAAATTAACATTATATACAAATGCTTTAGAAATATATTTCATTATTAGTTCATGTTAACTAATGCAGTTAACTAATGATAACAAATGTAAAGTGTTACCTTAAATTTATTATTACTTATATAGTAGCTAATTGCAGCTTATTTGACCAACTTGATCTGATCTTATTCTTGATAGCCTTGTATATGTTTAAGAATGATTACATAAGAAAGGAAATTAACATAAAACCTACCTTTTAGATTCTGGAATTCCCGTTCCAACTTTTTCCTAAGCTCGACTTGTTCCACAAGTTGTTTCTGCAATTCCTCTGTTAAAATAAATAAAAGAAGCAGCTTATTTAAATGTTTCAAAATGACTTTGAATTACAAAATAATAACCATAATAAAAAAACCCATGCTCTATCATGGAAACAATAATTTCCAGACACAACAAATTAAGGTTCTATTTTGTGCCAGAATTTTCCACATGATTTTCTCATCAGTTCTGCTAAATGTGTTGACTAGTGGTAATGTTCAGTCATGTATTGTTTTGTTACCTTTGGCCATGTTCTCTATGTTTTTCTCAATCAAGGAGCCCCTGCTGCCAGTGTCATTGCGCATTGCTTCCTCGTCTGAACACATGACAAATACAGCATGAAGAAAATCAACAGACTGGTGCTGAATATCAGGAGGTCCAGTAAACGGTACGCACCATCATTTGGTTCCTTCAAGCGCTCCTCGTTGATGTTGGTTTGATCCTGTTGAGTTTTGGGTTCAGTCTCCTCCACTGTAGATGAAGGTTCTTCTTCGTGCACGTCTTTAACTATAAGTAAATATATTTGCAACACAAATGCCGTAAGTCATCTTTTTGTTTGTAAAAAATGAAGAAAGAAAAGTAAAAATCCACATGAATGAAAATAGGCCTACCACTCTGTTCGCGTTGATAAGAGGTCGTTGAACCAAAATAAGATGTGCTCATTTGATGCACGTGCTCGTCTCTTTCACGCGCAAAAACCTGTAAAATTGAGCAGACAATTATTGGCAATTTTTCACATTTTCTTTCTGAATGTGAGTGGAACATCACATTTTTAACGAACTAAGATTACGAAGAGCCATTTACCATTACGTTTTAAAAACATCGCGACAATTTGGATGCATTCACCTTGTTCACAAATTCGATTACATTAACAACAATTACCCGAATAATGTAAATTAGATTAAAATTAAAATACAATTGATAAAATTAGAAATAAATCGAAAAGATTTACTGAAGAGAAAAAGACAAAAATAGCCTATTAAAATTAGATGTGTTTTTTAAATACCTTTTTACTATAACTGCCAATTTTATCCTTTATCTTATTATATGTTTTTATCTTAAAAACAACAGGGACTAATAATTATAAATGTGAATAGCCTATAAAAACAACCTGTTTAGTAGGCCACCTTGCTTTTTAAATGAATGAGAGAATTTAAATAAAAAAATACAATCCGCAGGAATTATGCGCGGTCCTGTAGGCTATTTAGTTAGGCTACTCACTTCAAAGCGCGTCGTGTGTTTATCGCCGTTGCTCTCCAAATCAGACGGCCGCGTTTCACTTGAATTTGTCGAGTGTAGATCACTTATAGTGT
The DNA here is from genome assembly GCF_951802725.1 of Rutilus rutilus. NCBI lineage: Eukaryota > Metazoa > Chordata > Actinopteri > Cypriniformes > Leuciscidae > Rutilus > Rutilus rutilus. Next base: position 38,415,040 of record NC_140213.1, read on the forward strand.
GGATCTGGCTAGTCTCTTGGTCTTGACCTTTAACCCCGTCACTCTGCGCTACGGCCGAACTGTGGGGACTCCGCCGGTCATCCACAGACAGCTGCACACACTCCTCATCCTCGTGCGCCTTATGTGACTCCACATCCACATCCGGATCGTCCACGCTGTCCACGTCCGGAGACACCGACCTATAACTAGAACTTTCACTCAAGAAATCTGGTGACATATAGCCGGATCGAGGACCAGAATACGGACCCCTATTGCCGTAAAGTTTCGCGATGCTCTCAACATCTTTAACAACCGGCCTGAATGCAGATATGTAGCTTATTTTTCTGGTGGCGGCTGGCATTCCTTCTATAGACCTGCTCTCATCCCCAGATTTATCCTCCTCGTTCCGGGTAGACTGAGTGCTGGAACAGCGTTCATTATCAAGTAAACTGTCTTTAGGGGTGCTCGTGCTTCGGTCACTTTGCTCTGACGCGTCTAGATCACCATGTCTGGTGCATAACACGTCAGAAGGAGGTTTAGGTTGGGCATGGTGGTATGTTGGCATGGCCAAGCTGCCCGTCGTAGGCCAAAACATCGGAAAGGAGGGATATGCACTGTCCTTAGCGCTCGGCCAGAACACACCTGACAGGTTTGTCTTGTTTGGCTCTCCCATCACCACACCGTCATCCTTCTTTTGACACAATCCAAAAGCCGGGAAACCGTATGGATGTGGAAAGAGCGGTGGTGGGATTTTCTGTAACATCCCAAAACTCTTACTGGGCACCGGAATAACGGGGTAACTGCGGATGCTGCTCGGCATGGCCACGTTCCCCCTGTCATCCTCACATCGGAGAGTTTTGTGGGGCACCTCAGACGGTTCCCCCTGGGTCTGACCTCCCGCTCGTTGTGTACTAAGCGAGGACGAACTTTCAGAGCCACCGATTGGCAGCGTCCTCTTGCGGCTGCCACCGTTAAACATGGCTTTGACATCTTCCCAGGCATGGGCCACGTCGTCTGGTGAGTTTTTATCGCTCAGTTTTAAGTGTCTTCTCCACGAGTTGAAGTTTGCTGCGTCGGGTTGCGTGTATTTGGACTCCGGCGTGCGATGAGAGTGAAATATGAACTTGTTTGGAGAGAAATACATGTTGCAGAACGAACACTTAATGCACTTCGCTCTCGAGCTATTGTATCTGGCTGGGATGAAATTGCCCCTGCTGCCCCACGCGCATTCGTGCGATACGTCAAAAGCGAAATTTTCTGGTAATTTCGGCGGGCTGTGTGCGCCCAGGAACGACTTGCAGAGCCTCTCGGCCTCTCTCTTTGTAATCATCCCGCAGCGTCTCGAGGAAATGGGCATTGCCCCCGCGCGCCTGAGAATCTCCAGCTGGACCGGGGTGCACTGCACACATGTGATGCCCAGGGCCACGCGCCGGTTGTGGATTTCGTTATAGCTGTAGTGCTTCAGAAGGGTGTTGGATATTTGGGCTAGGCAAAGTCTCTCTTGACCGTCTATGACTAGTGAAACGATCGGTATTCCGTATAAAGAGGTCTCACTGACTTGGTTCGGCTTGAGCGTTGGACCAGAGTAAGACTGCAAGTCTTGTTTGGAGTTCGGCGAACAGCTGGAGTCTCTTCCAGCCGGCAGCTGATTTGGGATAGATTCCATTCCTGGAAATCTGCGTAGAGGTACAAAAAGAATATTTTAGGGACACTATTAAAAGCTATAGCCTACTGTAAAACTAAAACAACAACAACGACGTAGGCCTATTATTGTCTTTATTTCACAGAATTTTATACCGATCAAAAATATAAGCAAATAGTAATAATAATAATAATGAGAAGGAGAGAAGAATAAGATTGTCTCATGCTGAAAATTCAAAAGACTGCTACATGTGCCTCTATGGCCGCCAGGTTTAATTAATCCATATGCAAATAATTTATCTGTTTTAAAATCTTACCGAGATTATCATTTTAAGAGTATTACATTTGAAGTCCTTTTATTGCATCGAAATTCTGGACGTTCATCATATTTAGCCAATTTTTTTTATTTATGTAAGTTTGTTTTGGATACAAGTTTACTTTTTGTGTGCAATACAAAAGACCGTTTTGAAAATCCACTGAAAAATGGAAAAAGGAAATTCCTTGAGCTTTGAACAAAGGTATAAGAAGCTTAAGCCACTTTTATTGCAATTATACTAAAAGATGAGCTTTACGTCTTGGATCTGTTGTTAAAACCAAGTGAACTAGCCCATAATTAAGACTGACTCTTAACCTCTTTTTCCATTTACAATTTCAGTAGCCTACATTTAAAAATGCGCTTTTTTATTTTACGAATTGACAAATACATTTGATTTGATATGTCTATATTGTAAAGAGGCTAGCCTATATATTTCAATAGATTTGACACATTTACATAGCCTGTTTTATTATCCTACGCATGCAGTTCACTTATAGTGTTCAACACACAAAGCAGCCTATTATTAAGTAGGCTAGCCTAGCCTACGCTTTTGGATAAAATTGGATAAAGACACAAACAGCGCAGTTCTTCGCGGTTATTTCCGCCTCTGAACAATCAAAGAAACAACAATTTACATTGCAAACGTGGGCAAATCTCACCTTTTTTTCCCAGAAGAACGCGAAGTGCCTTTTATATGTGGATGAAAATGCGTATTCGGAAATGCGTCTTGGAGTCCTTTGGATAAATGCGCTGTCCTCTATAGAGCGTTCTGGTAATCAGACGCCTTGGAATCCCGCCGAGCTGATATAAAATGTCCACGAGCGTTTGTTTAGCGGTTTTCTTTCAGGCCTATTAGAGCGCGTGGACTTGCATCGTACTCGGCTCTCCCGCGACTACTGTAGAGGTGCGCGCGGTTGGTGACCACATGCTAGTGCGGACCACAACGACACAACCACTGAAGACATTCGACAGCGCTCAAGTGACAGCTAAACTAATGGCGAGGCACTCCCACTTAGCGCCAGCATATTTACATTAACTATTTGCCTTCGGGACCAATGGGGACGACAGTCAGTGCTGTCACTGAGGCCTGGAGACGTTTAAAGTTCACCACGTGATCTTTTAACACATGAAAGTGATTGCTTGTCTGCCAGTGTGCGCGGGGGCGTGCGTGGCATTTAGGAAGACTTTAGATTAGTCAACCCTAGTAGTCGTCTAAATGCTGTATGTAGGCTAGGAAAAGGTTTGTTTAATGTGAAATACCACTATGATGCGTTCTGAGAAAACGGGTAGCCTATATGTGTTGTTGTAGTAGCCTAAGTTTATTTTTTTTATATAAAATAAAATATTTTCTCACATGTATCTGCATAACGGACAATATTTTTGCTGTCGCATGATTCTTTTTAAATCGCACCAAAACCTAATAGGCAACATAAAAATACAAAGAAAGAAAAGAGTATAAAAAAAAAAAATCGAAGCAAGTGTCAGCTGACAAAGTCTCTTGGATTAAATTGTTTACAAAACAAAAAGGCAGAAAGGATTCACTGATTTGTTTTAATGTCATTTACTATGTAGACGGACAGACACACACACACACACACACACACACACACACACACACACACACACACACACACACACACACACACACACACACACACGGTGTGTTTTCATGTTTTATATTTTGCATTTTTACATTTTCAAAAGTCTCTTAGTATGATTTATATGCTGTATTCCTCTTGGGGACCAAAAAATAAATAAATTCACCACAAGGACAAGGATTTCGGATATTGCCATATTTGTGGACATTATGATTTAAGAGGCTACACACACGCACGCACGCGCGCACACACACACACAGGAAGTTCTAGATAAAATAAATAATTTATTTTGTGCATAATTCACGATTTAGGCTACTTTGTTATGAAATGGAACGTGTTATGGGAATTATATGAAAAAGAATAAAGTAAAAGAGTGCATAAACAAAAACGAAAAGGGGATGGCCTCGAGCCTTTTCATTCTGTGTCTTTAAAAAAAAAAAAAAACTATACTACTGTTATTGAAACTGCATGGTGCCGGGGGACTTATAGGTTAAGCAATGATTGTCTCCGGGGGCTATTTGGATCGGTGTGGGTTAGGGGTGTGCTGTTGCCCGCATATGTTTAAGTTCCCACGGGTTAGTTTAACTTTTAGGAGCAATCATTCTTATGAAGACAAAGCGCAATTTACAACGTTACGCTTTAAAGCCAGTTTAAAAGCCGTGTCTGCATTAAATGTTTCAGATATAACGCAAAATCAAGTGGATTCTATCTTATGCAGAAGCAATAATTAATAGGATAGCCTAGGCCTACTACTAATAAAAATATATCACAATAAGATAAACCCTAATAAACTCTTAAATTGCGACTACAAAATTCAAATCGGGGTCCCCCAGTTACTTTAGAAATGCTTGTCACAAATGACTGTCAATCAAATAAATCAAATGAAACCAACATATCTTATTTTTTATGCTTTTAAAGCTATTCCATGATTAAAGTGAAGAGTGACTTTTATCTATATTTCCAGCTAAGTTGAACTGTTCATGATAGTCTCTCCAGAACTCTTGTGATGTGAAAAAAAAGCGCTAGCTTTCTGCAATATTGATAGCGGAGGGAGGTCCTGGGGAGGGAGTTTGGAGTAATGCGACCCAGCCCAGCGCTATTGACTTTCACAGGCAAGAGACTTTCTTTCTCGCCAACAATAATTACCATTTTGGACTGTAATTATTCACTTCTTTTAAATTATTCAGGGACCAAGCTGAATGCCATATTGTTATCCATCCATTATGTCTTTTACTCACCCATCATGGTTAAATTCAGGGCAGGTATACGGGAATCCGACACCTCACACGATATTTAATTTAGCCCTTTTGTTAATCCTTAAGAAATTAGAGACCCCATTCTAGGACAAAGAACACTTCATATGTCAGACTTATATCTTGTTATAGGCCTACTGATAAATATATATATAAAAACTGCTTAAAATACAACGTTAATTGCAATTAAATTAATAGTAATCAAACTAAATAAATCAACAACAATATATTAATAATAATGATTAAATTAATAGCCTATTATTTATTATTATTATTATTTCAAATGGAAAATAACTGAGAAGTTCTTATAGGTTATTGAATGTCATCAACCAGATTTAATCGGTTAATGGAAGTGAAATAGTTTATTACAGTTTCTCTATTTAGCATTTCAATAGGCCTATAAAAGTTACAGTCAGTTTTAACGACAGATATAGGCGAGCATTGTTAGATTAATAGAGCATTAAACACGCAAATCCGTGTCCTTCCAAAATAGCTATTTAAACTAAGATTTGCCTAAGTTACTAAAAGTAATTTAGAATATCAATAACGTATACATTCATAAAAGTCAAAGAATTAATAACCCTTAGGCTAAATATCAATCTAAAAATATTTAGGCCGTTTAAATGTTTTTTTTTTTTTTTTTTTTTATATCGGAGAAGGCTAATGCAACAACAACAACAACAACAAAAAAAGATAAGAAAAAAAAAGTAAAAGATAAAAAGCCCAAAAAGCCAAACGCAATATTTCAAGCTTAATTACTATTGGATTGCACGTGCTGGCATATCGACAGATTAGAACAAGAACACGGAGCAACCGTGTTGTGTTGCTGTATAAAGCGGCAGGGAGTTTCCAGTGACCCCTATTCATTCCTGTTAGACAGCTCAAGTTAATGGCCTTTGAAATAAAACTGGACAAAATAAAACTTTCTTTAAAAGTTACATACCAAAACATATAAAATAACCATTAAATAAAATTCGCCTCAGAAGGGAGCTTGGGAGTAAACACTATTTCTACAAGGTATCAGCATAAAACCATGACCCCACTAAATTTAATTTTAGGGACAAATCAATCCTCTTCTCCTTTATCGATCGGAACACTTTCAACGCCTTTTTGTTTCACTTCGAAATAGCATTTCGATTAGATCCTTTATTAAGAGCGGATTGCTCCAAAAGGATCGGTGTGGCCAGAAAATTAAATGGTGACATTTTAATTACTGGACATTGTTAAAAGCGGACGGTAGCCTAATAGTTGTGCACGAGGACGCCGTGTCAACCCAGGTGGACTGAAAAGTGAAGGCTGTGCTTGTGCAGAACAGACCGCACAATACAAACGAGAAAACGCGCAACAGCTGCACTACAAATGAGCGAATGAAAAGGCTGTGTGCCTGTGAATAGCCAAGCAGTCAGAGACTCAGTCCGGGTTAATTATTTATAAATTGGATTTTTTTTTAAAGTGGATATTAATTTTTACAAATATGCTATATATGCTATATGTGTTTCAACATCATTTCAGTACCCACAGGAATTATATTAGGCCTACAGGTCTGCCAGAATTTGCTAAATACGCACGTGAACAGAAGTCGCCTTTGCGATTGGTTAGCCTACAAACGCTAATAGCCTATTGGAAGGCTATCGACAAAACATTAGTAGGCTGCTGTCATTATTTGCACATATATGTAGGACTAATAGCTATATAGCTAAATAAATAAGTTATTCATTAAAAAGTTTCTGCCTTAAATTTTTTAAGTAGCTACAATCAATTTGGATGTTTAAGTCATTTCAACTTAAATGGCTTGAATGAGCTGAATCTTGTAAACCTTATGAAAAAAGTTGAAAATTGCTTAACTTATTTTGATGAGTTAAAGCAATGTAAAAACATGTTGTCATAACTTATCATATAATGTTTTATAGTGAATATATAGGCTAGATATATATCAAAATAATAACAAAAACCTTGAGTTGTGCCTAAAAAAAAAAATAGGTTGACCCTCCTGAATGTCACTGGCTGAAAAATTCTTACAATCTACTTAGAAAATTAAGAAAGCTAATGGAACGTATAAATGCACACAAAAATAAGATTGTATGCTGCTTTGTGTCGGTCCTCCGTTGTGTCTATAAGGGTCAGGATAGGGTCACCTGATGATGTAGTGAGGCTGCCCATTTGTGACTGGCAGCTGCGGTAATTTTACTTGTCAACTCAGAAAATTAGGTACAAAACAAACAAGGCTTTTAAAATGAACTTGTCACTCTTGGTTCCCTTGACACAGGGTCACTGTGCTTAGACTCCACTAGAAGATTTTAAATTGCAGAGACTAAAAAAATACAAAAATACAAAAAAAAAAAAAACCCAGCAAGGGTAATAGTATCTACTTGGTTCACTAATTGGGTTGGTCAATAGTATCAGTATCAAAACAGAAATAAACAAATTAGTACATGAGGAATGGAGTGGTCTCATTCTTAACATTAACAAACACGTTAATAATGAACTTAAATTAAATTATTAAATTAAAAGCTTTTTGGACAGAAAACGGAACTTTTAAAACATTTTAAAGGAAATCTACACTAGCTCAAAAAAAGCCAGCCTCTATTATTACACAATGACAGCAAGAAAAAGAGAACGTTATTAAGAGATGAATCAGGAGGGTCATTATGTGGATCATGCTTACCTTTACAAGACTGAAGGAAAGAAAAACTCATTTAAGTGTTCCTACATTAATCACAGCCTGCACATCAAACTGCGATAATCACCTGAACACTCCATTAAAATAAAACTGCCAGCCCTAGGGAAATCTCACCTTACTCTTTAATTGTTTTGAGGCTTTGATCGGCTTTTTAATCCAAGATTAATTTATGCATTTTTAAATAACTCTACATATGATTAATAAGCTTGAAAATTAAAAGGAGTCTGAAGCAATTATAACAAGTGGTTGGTCATCACCTCATTAGATGGTGTTGGGAGAGAAAAGCGTGTGTTTGTGTGTGCGTGTGCGTGTCTGAAAGAGAAAGGCAAGTAGATTTACATAAGACTGTCCGTACTCATATATTACAAACCGGAAGAATAGCAATGCAGCTGTTTATGTGCATTGCATAATGCATTATGGGGCTGGATGAATTATGATATGACATGCACTCCATGAAAGGCACAAGCGGTGCTAAATGGTGAAATAGAAGAGAGAGTAGATTGGCAGAATGAGAGTGGTAGCTAAAAGGGTCAGTATAATAATGGGGACTTTACAGATTTACATACTAATAGTTTTATTCCCAAGAAAGTAAAACGCAGCTCAGAGCTCCCAGACTGCCGGCCATGGCCAATTTCAGTTCCACAGCACTGGCTCGATTATTTTGGGAATAATGTCTCTATAACTAAATGTGCTGTGGAGTAGCTTCTCCAAGTGTAGATTTACACCAGCCCTTCAAAAGCCATACAAGTCTGTCAAGGTCATACAGGAGACCAGTGAAGCTTCGGCCATGTGTGTGTATGTGTGTATGAGTGTCACGCTTGAAAGAAACAGCAGCAGACAGGGATCTTAGGGAAATCTCTAGAGTGTGATGGAGAGAGAGAGAGAGAGAGTTTTGAGAGTAAAAGCAGGGGTTTCTTCAACCTGCTAATGTGTAAACAAGACATCACTCCACTCCTTGCCTGATGCTCATCTTCTATAAAAACCTTCCTTGCGCAGCTCTCAAACACACACATACACACACCTGCTGCAAATAACAACACGTTATCTGCTGCTTGCTATAAAGCACGTCGCTTTATCTTGCTGTGGGAGGGCTGAGTCATTGTGTAAAACGTGTTTGTAGCATGCATTTATCTCGCCAAATATGAATTGATTTTTGAATTTATAGCCCGTATAGAAGTGGGAGGCATTATAGAGGTTATCTGCGACGTGCGTATGCGTGTCTGAGTCTGTTCACGACAGCCAAGAGCACAAGAACCCTTTTGTCACAAACGGGCCTCATCTGTCACAGCGGAGACCTGTTCTCAGGAGAGAAGATGGGAACAAAGGTGCTAAAAGGCAGTGTGACAGTGAGGGCATCCTGAGGAAAGGGGAACCCTTTCACACACAACCACAGCTGTCAATCATTCTTCAAATCACAAACACGCGCACAGCACGCTCTCGCAAGAGTCCAGCCCGGGTTGACTGACAAAGCTGACAAAAAGAAGCGTTTTACAACAGCTACAAAGGTTTTATAAGAGGGGTTTCACAGCAATGCAATAGAAGAACCATTTTGGGTTCTCCAAAGAACCTTTTAGTGAACAGTTCTTGAGAATATTTGGCAGTGGTTATTTATTTATTAATGTGCCCTACTAATCTTTAATCAAAATAACTTCCCCTCCCTTCCCCCCCAGCAACATGTCTTCTCTTCTCTGATGATGCGTTTACTGGCATGTGGGCGGGACAACCTGTCACTCACACGACATCACAGCAATCATCAATCCAATCAATTCATGATGGACAAAATCAAGTCCCGCCCTACATTTCTTCTTGTTTGAGAAGCAGTTTCACTCGAATACGTCACACTAGGGAATAAAAGACGATCCATTTCATGTCAACTTTAAAAGAAAAATGTTTTTCAGTTTAATAATGCGAAGAGCCTTTTATGCAATGGAAAGGTTCCATGGATGTTAAAGATTCTTCATGGAACCATAGATGCCAATAAAGAACCTTTATTTTTCTGGAGTGGAGTGTAGAAGTTAAAGAGAAAAGAAAGTACCGCCTGACCTCATTTCGACCGATTTTTGCAGGCCGCAGAAAATGCTTATTACATCCGAAAAAAGAGCATCACCTCAAAAAGGCAGTTCCATCACCTCAGCGTGTTAGCCAATAGTGCCAATCACAGAACGAGCCTCAGCCTGTGATAATGGGAATTATAGTAATGAAATCCGGCGCCTGGGCCCGTACGCCACCTGAGGCGCTGGTATACTATAGCAGCGCATTAACATAAAGATGCGACTTGCTTGTTTTGCAAGGTCTATCAGAGGGATAGTCCACAGAGATAATAACTATTAGTAAAAGGACAGTGCTTTGCTGGATTCCAGCTGTGGAGGCTACATTTCCATACAGATGGAAAGGCTCTAGGGGGGTTATATGTATGCAGAAAGGAGCAACTGTGTGGGGTGATGCCATCGGCTATCTTCACCGAGAGCCTTGATCTGATCTCCATCCTCATCATCTTTCTCTGTAGGAGTAGCAGTGAATTAACTCCTGCTATTAGAATAGTAAAAGTCCTGCTGAAAGAGGTGGGATTGAAGATGTGTGTATATTTGGGGCTCTTTGGGGCCGATGTCCGAAGTGCTGAATTCAATACTCTCAGAGGTATCAAGTGCAAACAGCTTGAGCGATCTAGGTGTGACCATCTGCTTGACATCTCTAACAGGTTGGAAATGTGAGAAGCAAATTTCAGTGGCAAATTCAAAGTCAAAGTTCTCTAACTTGTGGCAAAGGGAAAGCACCTACTCTTCATTTACTCACCTTCATGTAATTCCAAACTTGTATGACTGTCTTTCTTCTGAGGAACACAAAAGAAGACATTTTAAAGAATGAGTCCAAAGCATAACATCAGACATTTTTTTTATATTTTTCTTTCTAACAGTGTGCCATATGTGCTGAGCCAGTATTTTATGTAATCAACACACAAACAGTTCATACTAATTATACATGAAACACAAAACGCTGACTGTAGCATGTATGGATCTTGAATCTTTTTATCACTGACCCTGATAAAAGGGTAATGTGATATGATGAAGAAGAGAGGATGAGATTTTAGGGTATATCCTGTTAGCATTTGATTAATTATGCATGCGAGGGCTACACTATAAATAGCTCTGGAGAGATGGGTATTGGTCCTCTAATGATTAGGCCAATGTCATGCTTAAGGCAAGCAGTTTGTGTAAATAAGGCCAGCACTCTACAAACAGCAGATGTTTCACATGCACACAATGACCTTCTTTGGTGTCTCACATTCCCCTGATGTCTAAGTTCTAGCAATAAATAAATTTACACCAATCTTTTTTTTAAACCATACTTTCAGTCCTCTCTTCTCATTCCGCATTCATTAGAGCAAAATTCATCTCTTAACAGGTGGGTAACAGAAACCAGTAATGGCAGTATTATTTAGATTTGCCCTTGATTAAGAGCTTGGAGTTAGTCAGAAACCATTATGTCCCTTCTGGGTAATAATCACAGTCTACATAATGTTTTTTTTTCCAGCACCTGAACCCCCTTTGTTACTTGCAGACAATGGATGTAAAGTGTGCTACTGTAGAGAACAGAAGACAGCCAGACTGATTCCATTAGGACTATTCTGTGCTCAATAAGTAAGCAGTACTACATGAGTAAGAGTGCTGCTCTAGTGAACATCGGAACCTAATATCAAATAACAATTTTCGCTATTTTAATTATATTTCCTGCGCCAAAGAAGAACCATTTTAAAACCAAAGCATGATCAACCTTTGCATATGCACTGTATAAAGTACTGTTCTTAAAGTCCTAAAGGGATATTCATCAAAAATTGAACATCATTTATTAACCGTCATGTTGTTACAAACATGACTTTGTTTCTTCCGTGGTACACAAAAGGAGATAATTATGTTAAAAAAGTCCATACAAATGTAAAAAAAAAAAAAAAATCAAAGGAGTCCAATGTCATGCAGAAATAAAGAAACTTATACAGGTTTCGAATGACATGAAGGTGAGTAAATGATAGAATTTGAATATAAGTTCAGAACTGATTCTAGATGAAGGATGTTTCTGTAATAGAAAAATAATTTAATAATTAACATCCAGTTCCTTGCAAGTCATATCAACATGTTAATGATATTTGAAAATATCAATTTTCAAAAACATGTGAATGTGAAGCAATGCACTCAGGCTTCCATGAACATGATTCTTAGTTATCAGTGTTGGGGGTAATTGTTTATTAGTAGTTATGTAATCAGATTACATTTTCAAGTAATTAGTAAAGTAACACATTACTTTTAAATTTACAACAAAACATCTGAGTAACTTTTTCAAATAAGAAACGCAAGTTACTTTGTTTTCCTATGTCTTGACTGACAGCTCTCCAGCACAAATGTTGAAAGAAACTGGGAGTGAGGTTATTGTAGTTGTGAGCATGCATTTACTCATCTCACTTGCACAAAAACAGGCTCAGTATTCCTTAAAATGAATAAAAACAGTGAAATGCAAACTCACTGAATATTACGCAAACCTGCAATAATTAAATGTTAAATAATACAAAATATACTTTATGTACTTAATCTCACTTTATTAAGCAATGCCTTTGCCGCTGACCTTCGATGATCAAATTCAAGCATATTAATAAGTAAAACATTACTTTAGATAAACATCACATTTGTGTTACTTTTTTGTTGTTTTTATTGCTTAAGTAAGAATGTTGAACTTTTTTCTTATGTGTCCTATTCTTCTGTGATTCAGAATGGCAGCACAACCGAAACGTTTAGTTACTGTACAGGCGTGAATATGCATTTCGGTTTGCATATTTTCGCATATTTGGTTTGAAAGGGCCTTTACATTGGCCAAAAATAGAACCATTTTGTTATTTAAAAACAAACAAGAAAGCCTAGCACATGTGAGAAAAAGTAACACAAAAGTAACATAACATTACTTTCCATAAAAAGTAACTTTTAATGCGATATTGTAACTCGTTACTTTTAAAAGTAACTTTCCCCAACACTGTTAGTAATTAAAAGAAAACATGTGATCTGAGGTCGCCAAGAGTAAACAACTCGCCTTCCAATTCAAAGCAAATTACGACCGTGGCAGAGAGAGCCGTTCAATTCTGCTGTAGCGAATACAGCGAGAATTCACCCGTGACATCAATCTCATTCATGTTACATACCAAAACAATCCAGGAGATGCTGTGAACAAAGCAACAATCACAACAACACAAGCGAAACACAGGGGCAATAAGTGCAAGCTATCAACCCTCACATGCGCAATCTAATTGAAGCTCACCAAACACCTCCTGGCTGCTTTGCCTCAGCCCCAGTAACCTGCCATAATGCATTCGGCCATTTAAATTAACTCACAACATTTCTCCTCTTTCTTTTTTTTTTTTTTTTTTTAAGGTGAGAGGGGGTGGAAAAGCTGTGGCTGCTCAGATGAGCAATGTATCATTATCCAGAGTCCTGCATCCCCTCGTAACTGCAGCACCGCAGGCTAGGCAGTCTTGCGTGAGCTCCATCTACTGAGCCAGGCAATCTGGCCAGCAGACATGCATGTATTCATAATGGCAGCAGCCTTTCATGTAGCAGAGAGAAATCGAGAGCGGGATGAAAGCTCTTTTGGAGGACACTAATGCTCATCATTACTAAATGCTACACACATAACAGCTTATCCCACCCACAGAATGTGACTAGTAAATACATATTACTACAGCGGTTCAATTGGATTTAAAGCAAAGAGGCTAAGAAGTAATTACTGTAAAGATGGTTAAATGCAAGATACTTGTAATGTTTCCTCATTATTTGTTGTCTGCGTCATGACAGACAAAAGGAGTGGATAAACGCAGGGACCGACGCCTGACCTACAACATATTAAAAAAGTTTTTGGCTGAACATAATTCGAAATTCGTTTTACACATTGTTTTTCTTCACATTTACATTAAACTGCTTGAATACGGCACTGCACTTTGGTACACTTTATTTTAAGGTGGCCATGTTACAGTGTAATTATACATTTAATGACTGAGTAATAATAATTAACTACTTATAGGGTTAGGATTAGGTTTTTATTTAGGGTTAGCTGCATGTAATTATGCATCATTTTTAGTTTCCACTACAGTAATTGCATGCAACAATGTAAAATTAAGTGTTACCAATTAATATTTGTTTCAGTACAATTATCTAAACATTCTTAAATCAAGATGCATTCATTTTAGAAGCAAATTGACATAAGATATTAATTTTTGTTTTCTGAATTTTTTTTAATCAAAATTTAGTGAGTTTATGTTTAAAACAAGGAAAAATATCTCCCAATGAGGTACACCGTAGAAAATGATATGATCAATAAGTTATGACAACTCATCAAAATAAGTTAAGCAATTTTTAAGCAAATTATTTTAGAAGTCATACAAGATTCAACTCATTTTTTCACATAAGTCACAAGTCAGTTTATTATATTTTAAGTTGATTGTACTTAAAAATGTAAGGCAGCAACTTTTTTCTTTTTTTTTTCAGTGTAAGAATAAACTTAATTCAAAGGGAAAGCAATACTTAATATCTTATGTCACTTAGCTTTTAAAGTAATTGCATCTTGATTTAAGAATGATTATATACGGTATTCTATTTATACAGGTGGGAAAAACACTGTGGGTAAGTACATCTTGCTCAAAAATACATAAAATAATTTCTCTCTTCATCCAGTCCCATGCAAAATATGCTGAGAAATGAAAATCAACAAAAAAAAAAAGTATGTATTCCCAATAAGAATGTATTAGGGATGCACAATATATCGCTACCATATAATAATACTAATAATTTGATTACATCTTTTATACAAACGTATTTTTAAGAACTTAACAAACGTATTCAAAAATTGTTTACATGATCTCTTTAAGTAAACAGAAGCTGCAGAAATCATTTGGAGTGTAACTGTTCTGCGTGACTCTCACCTCACACATTCAGGCTTACATTTTTCTCTTTTGTCTCTTTTTTTCCCCCTGTCTTCGTACCAGAGAGTAAAAGCTGAACAGGATTATGACAGGAAGCTGTTCAGTGGGATTTAGAGGCTTTTCGTTCTCAGTGGAACTGAGAGTTTTAATTCAGTCCAGACCCATATTAGGCCGCTGGTCAGCTGAATATAGATGCTGAAATAGGTGTTCTCTAGCCAAGGGGGAAAGAGAGGGGCGGCGGCGCAGCGACTGATTTTGAATGATGCCTTTGCCGTCTGAGTAATGAACAGGTCAGAGAGGTCAACCCATTACAAGTGCAGCTACTTAATTATTAATTACACACTTCTATAAAGCAAAGGACAACTTCACTATGTTGTGTGTGTGTCGTGTAACCAGGGCCGTCGCTTGCGGGGCGGAAGGTTGGTGACGATTCTAGGGGCCCCGGAACAGGGGGCCCACAGAAACAACCTGCACTGGAGCCCCAGATACCCCAGCGTGTAACCTCAAACACACATGCAGTGGGGTCCAAATGAGACCACAAATTAGGCCCAATTAAGCCTAATAGGGTTTTGAAACATTTAAAATGAGGAATCATTATGATATACAATGATATATTTAAATTCTGCGCTATTTCTAGGTCACTAATTATCAAATAAGCAAATTAGTGAAATTGATCATGTGACTGAAGGTCAGATGATCTTGCTCCCATTGAAGCAAGATGCACGCATACACAAACACACACACACACACATACATATATATATAAACAAATGCAAAATAGAAGTATTGTAAATGCATGCAAATGCATACTGTAAATGCATGCAAAAGTGTGCACATAAGTTTACTTGTTTTCCAACTCTTTCATATGCATTCACAGAAACTAACAGCAGATTTTAGTAACACCATGTAGAAATGTTTCATGTTCAACAAGAGCTACACGAGAAGAGATGGATTTAACTTAATAATTACACGTGGTGACGGAAAACCACACTTGGCTCACACAGTTACTGTATGCAATTAAAATATTATTCATTACCTTTTAAATACAACACTGGTGCCGGAATCCCATTAAATTTGGGATAATTGAGTGTGTTTAATTATCAGCTGTGGCATGAAGTTAGTTTAGGAGAAAGTCGGTAAGAGAGAGAGAGAGAGAGAGAGAGAGAGAAACACGAGTGAATGGTGACCTAGTTAATGTCAGAAACATTGTGTTTTAAAAATGACCTTGCTCTTGAAGCTGGGCTCAGAATAACTCAGAATAACTCTTCTCTTAGACACTCGGGGCATATGAGAGTAATAATGTTCAAATGCTGTATCTTTTTTCCTCTCACCTAGCAAAATTGCGTATTGCAATAATATTATCGTCTCAGGGCAGGCCACGGACTGTCTTTTCTGTAAGTGTTGCAGTGCATGAAATGTCGCTGAGTAAAAGCTTTTTTTGGGCTCATAACTGAGAATTATTTTTCATGGAGATGACTTATGAGCTGTAAACTAAGCTTTGAGCCAACCGAGGGGTCACAACCCAAGAAAGAGGGTCGCAGGTCTGTTGGAATTGAAAAACAAACAAACAATAAAATACAACTAACCATGTAATAAAACAGAGTTAACTTTTAAAAGGAAGGTGAAAACACTTCCCGTATCCTTCGTTGTCAAACTTTCGGCACAACTTCGTCACATGGAAAAAGCCAACCAAATCAGGTAGATGCCAATATGGACCAGCAGCGTGACTTCCTTGAGAAAAACTGCAAAAAATACACAATATAAAAGAGAATGACTCAGCTTCCATTAAACACTTGCAAACTGTAGGATCAATATTGGTCCTAAAGCAAAACTAGCTGAGAACCACCGCTGCATGTAATGACCAATTCATAAAATCAAATTTACGTTAAGCCACAAATGAAAGATTCTACCTATTTGTCTGCAATCTGCATGTTCTGTCTTGTCTGAAAGTGCCTCCGGGTAACATGCTGGGTACTGCCAGCCGAGCTCCCCTTCTCCTTAGGCCGGCTGTGCGGTTCTGCCTGGCCTGCCCGGTTCAAGCTCAGAGCAGGATGGCTGGGGGCAGTTGAGTCTGGTGTTACTGAGCGAGATGGAGTCGCTCTGCCTGCAACTCCACCGTGCTTCATTAGGAAACAAAATATAAGCTTTCCACTCCATTACCAATGACTTTAGGAGTGAAAGCACATAAGACGGCGACTCACCTCATCAGCAATGCATTGCAATAAACGCGCAGGCTTGAACAGGCTACAGAGACAAGGAGAGAGAGAGAGAGAGAGAGAGAGAGGAGGGAGAGCGGGGGCACAAAACAGCATTAGCCTACATATGATGTCTTTACAGTGGAACAGCGAGGAAAAATCATTAATGCAATAAAATGTGCCCAGATTAATCAAACGCATCAAACTCTTATGAAAATATCACAGGGGTAGAAATGTTCTATTACGTCTAATGGTGTCTAATCTAATACAGGCAGTTAAGGGCTTGGGTATTTCTTCATTGTGAAATGCAATTTGGGAAGTTTAAAGGGAGCCAGTGAAGCGTGGGTCTCGCACTGCCGACAGGAACATGGGGCATGATGATATATTTTTTTTTCCCTCTCTCTCTCTCTCTCTCTTCCCCTTTCCTTCAAACTCATAAAAGCTCACTATTAAAGATCCCTGGATGGAGTGAATTTGAAGAGCTGGAAAAAAAAACTGAGAAAAGATGAGAGGCAATATGTAATTAGCATGTCATAATCAAAACGACTCATTCGGACACATTATGATCACAGGGAGGAAATTATTGCATCGCTAGTGGCAATCTGTGGGCATGTGTTAACACCATTTCCATAATGAAAATACACAAATGTTAATAGCCCGCGCCTTGATTTGGAGGGGGAATACGGAAAAGAACGTTAATTTCACACTGCACTTTCACTAGCCCTTAGGTTGTTGGAGAATTGCAGGGTTGAAGAAACACACATATAGGCTCAAACCATTCGCAAATGTTGTTTTTCCCGATTTCTCTCTTACGACAACGTTCTTCTCGGGCTAAAAAAAAAAAAAAAAAAAACAGCGTCGCTCCCATGCCACACTTTTCCAGAGAGGCCCCACACAAAAATTCTCATTTTCAATTAAAAGCTCATTTAATTTGAAGTTGACATGAAACCATAAATGGGAATTAGCATATCTAGGAGCGTGCCGAAGTGTATGTTGTATATTTTACTTTAAAAATGGATTTTTAGCTCTATCCATTTACTTCAGAATGGCAATGATTGATGAGAACGCATATTTCTTTCTCAACACAAACAAAAAGTAACAAGTCCTGGCAGTTTTTTTTTTTTTTTTAGGATTGAACAACTTAAATTCACAACATTTGCATGTCCAATGATCATGCTCAAATGGAATATCAAGGCAAAATGAGACAGACAGAGGAAAGAGTGCAAAAGCAATAACACAATGACATGTTTCCTCAGGGTTAAAAGACACACAAAAAAATGAGATGACTATATCCAATTTGTTTTTTGGCTAGGACTATGTATGAAAAAAATGTCTATGAAAGAAAGTTAAGGACATGTCAAAATCTTCAAAACATTTGGTAATAATAATAATAATAATAATGATAAATTATATGTATATATATGAAATAAAATAATATATAATAAAATAAAATCTTAAAATAAAAGTAAAAAAAAATAAAAATAATTGTAATCTCACGCAAAAGACTTCACATCAGACAGGAGTCAGAAGAGACATTAGTACCTGGTGCATTTCCTGCTAAAAACATTAATGGGAGACATTAGCGATAAGCGCATTTCCTAATAAATTGTCCTTAGTATGTATAAAACAAACATAAAAGCAGGCCAGCAGAAGACGAGCTTTCCTTTTGCCAACCGCCAAAGAAATCTAAGAATACTGAGCAATCAACTTCGTGCGATTACGTAAGAATACAGAAAACAACTTTCAACAGAGTTATAAAGGGTAGGATTCAGAAACTTTTCTTCTGTCCTGACTCAATCTATCAGAGGACAGGCCTGAGACACCACAGATTGCCCTCTCTTCAATGCCCTATTTCCAGGACGGGACACAGTAAATTACTTGCTCATTTTACAGGGCCTCTTTGACAAATCCACAATGCATTTATTGATTCATTCTCTAAATCAAATAAGCCCCCCCCCCCCCCGCCCCCTCCCTGCGTTAATACCTAGAGACCCCCTACCTGACACAATATCCATTCTGCTGCTGGAAAATGAAGTATCAGTCGACATGGATAATGAATTCATCCTGCATTGCTAAAATAACTCTAATTGCCAACCACATGCCGGAGCAATTGGAAAATAATATTAATGCGCATTTGCTAGGTGTATTATCCATTTGTCCAAGTCAATAAGAACTGTCATTAAAAGCGGCAATAAAACTCACATTTCGCCCGCTTATTTATCTCACAGGGAATTCAAACTTGCATTTAGCACATTTTGCAGACTGATTACTTATCACATTACAATGCTTTTTTCATGTTAAAATTCAAATGAGATGTTTCTGGAATGAATGGTACAGTTTAATTTGCATATTTATTATCTTTATGGGTAAGGTTCCAGAGTAGAGTTTGAAAGTAATCATAAAAGCGCATATTTCCTCCTCATCGCACCATTTCTCATCAGCCGTATTGGCCCATTTCGACACTTTGGTTCTAATAAATGATTCTTTGCATTATTTTGTGAGCTGCATGTAAAAAGTTATAAATACATTACGTTTAGCAACTCTACAATGTGTGTCAGGCAGGCCCGAAGTTGAAAAAACAACAGATGTTGTCTTTGGTCCCTTTCAAATAATCCACAAACAGCCCTCCAAAATAGACAAAATCAACCTCAAGACCCATCTAAATGACAGACCTTGGGGGTTTCTGAAAAAAAAAGGGCGACTACCTGTGATCAACAGCTGCTTTTGAGCCCCTAATTCACTTCAGAAGAGAATAAGCTGAAGGAGGACGTTGGGTGCTGAGCAAGGGCATTTGGCTTTGGTCTCCATGGAGATAAGAGTAAAGGAGGATGTAAGATGAGAGAGGGGGAGAGGAAAGCCCTCCGTGTCTCTCTTCACTCTGCCTCATTGTTATCAAAATGACAGTCCTGTGGGTGAAATGAAATCCAGGCGAGTTAGCTCCGTCTGGACAGAGGTTAGCACTCTGTTCATCTGTATGGGAATTATAGGCCGGCCCGGTGCCGGCGGCACATGGGTTTAGCTGTGACCTCAGACACGGCCTCTCTCAGCAGAGGACACATTTATTATCACACCCACTTTCCGAGGACCCTACCCGAAACCCCAGTTTCTGGCGCACACACACACACACACACACAGTCAAATGCCAAGACACAAACACACGCACACACACACCGGTATCAACAAATGCTGTCTAGTTCTTAAAGAACAGATAGACAACGTAATGTAATTATAACCACTTTGGCTGTGAAATACTGTCCTTCATATCACACGTCTTTTAGGGCAGAACAATTACAAGAGTTTAAATGAACATTTTAGTCAAACACACAAATAAACTCATCAGATAAGATGATAATATGGAAGTGTCCCTGAGAGCATGAGTGTTTGTACTTTGTAGAAAAGATCTTGCTGAAATTAATGTATAAACACATTTCTGAATAAAACGTCTTTATATTTTAATGTCATTTAGCAGAGAACCAGGCCTCGTTACTAAGTGCAACTTGTATTCAATGAAAAAATTAGGGGCCTTATTGGGATAAATATGGATATGAAATTATAAATGATTTTTTTTTTCCCTGTGAAAATAAAAAGACTGGAGTGATATGAGAGAAATGAACCTAGCAAAGCTATATAGCAAAGTGGTTGCATGAGACAATCAATTAAATCTTTAGTGAACATTATACAAAAATATCTACAAATACAAAATACAAGTACATCTGAGAAAGGGGCTAGTTGTCACATGGGGAGGATGTTACCCAAATACTTTTAATCAGCAAAGATGCATTATATAGATCAGTGACATTTACAATGTTACAAAATATTTCTATTTCAAATAAATGCGGTTCAGGTGAACTTTCAAATTCATCAAAGAATCCTGAAAAAAGTACAGCATTTCAACATCGATAATAATAAGAAATGTTTCTTGAGCACCAAATCAGCATATTAGAATGATTTCTGAAGGATCATATGACACTGAAGACTGGAGTAAGACTGGAGTAAAATATATAATATTTTAAAATATATAATAATATTTCACAATATTACTGTACTTATTCCTGTATTTTCTATTTTCTTGTAGCCTTCGTGAGCATTATATACACACACACACACATAACTGCAGACAAGTGTTGAACTTCCTGTTTTCAGCTCATCCAGATGATTTACATACAACATATATAAAGGTGTCACTCTTTCCAAACACATCTTCATATTTATACATCATATATGCAACATCAAAACAATATTGGTATATGCAGATAGCACGCGCATATCGCTCTCAAAGTTGTATCATACTATGACAAATACTTTCAAACATAAAGAAAAAAAAAATGAGGGAGAAGAGGAAAAGGCAAAGAGAGAACGCGAAAGAAACAATCAATCAGAAGGCAATTCGCTGGCGGCTGCATATGCATCAGATCATGTCTCATGTCTTCAAGGATTTTCAGAGCGAATCGTAAAACAAAACTCCATTACCTCCTGCCAGAGCATGCAAATGAATCACACCATGGGGTGAGAGGGAATTAAAGAGCCTTCTCTAATCAATGACAAGCCAGGATGAAACCCTCCCATCCATTCCTCTACTCTCCAGTAACAAAGAAAAGCTTCCCACATCTTCCCTATGTATCCGTCCCTCTGCCACAGGGCACACAAACACACACTGAGCCTCAGCTCCAGTGCAACATGCCTGTGTCACCTGACAAACAGGGTGCAGGGGCAACATAGCTCAAACCGTCCCCTCTCCTGACCCCCTGACATTTCAGAATCTGCCGTACTCAGACGTACGTTTACGCCACGTGTGAGTGTGTTTGCGCACAGGGGAGGCCGGTCGGTACACACGCAGATGTATAAATGACAGGCTGGGCCTGAGGACGTCTGTTGGCGTTTCCCGCTCCAGCCTGTCTTCTCCTCTCCGCTCTTTTCCGGTCCTCTCCACCCGCTTCCCACTGCCAGCCTGCCACAGCCCGCAGGTGAGGAGTCTGTGGCGCCATATGGAGCGAGGAAAATTAACAACGAGGAGAAAATCTCCACAGCAGCAGGAGGCCTCTATACCCTCTCTCACGCTTTGGCTCTCTGCTCTACCTCTCCTCCAAACAAAATTCAAAGATGTAGAGAGAGAGAGAGAGAGAGAGAGAGAGAGAGAAAGGAGGGGGGTGATAAAATTAATGGGGTTCAACACTTTAACACAACACCGGCGGCAATATTTGCACAGAAAGAAAAAAAAAAAAAACGAAAGAGAGAGATTTCTTCTTACAGTTCGGTCATATTGTGGTATTATAAATCAGACCCTGGCTTAAGTATTTTACGCCCCTGTTTTATAAATGTACATTAACCCCATTTGCCCCCCTCTACCTCCGCTAGATAGTCCTGAACGCAGGCAGATCATGCTGAGGGAGATTCCATTGTCCCTGGTGTGTCCTCATGTTTGATACCATCATGGAGGAAAAGTCCCCCATGGAGCCTCTCCCGGTCTGGGTCATTGATTACAAAGAGCCTCCTGGTTTTGTCTGACAGATGTGAATCTGTGCTATTTAATTTGGAGCGTTCCCCTCAAAGGGAGACCATTAGCCCATCCAATAGGAGCACAAATAGGATTCCATTAACAACTAGTGTTTCCGTAGAGCCAAGAAATGGGGAGAAAAAGCTGCACTTTATGCTCCCGGATAGAGGAGGAGGCCATTTGCGTGGGGCGACCTGCATAAAGTGCGTAAACAATATAAAGCGTAATCTGTGTAAAACATGACGTCGGGCGACTGACAAACGGCCTCTCATCAAGGGGGTACGACTGCCACGTGTTGGTGGGGAGAGTGTCCTTGTTTGGCACCGGAGGAAGGTGGGGTTGCTAGTTAAAATGTTAATAAGTGTGATACAATTTTAATTTAACAGCCTTCTGCATTTCTAATTAGATCAGTGTCTGTGACTAAATGAGAAACAGAGAGAATCTTTGGCTTCTTACACTCAAGCTACAGTTTGTTATGCTTCTGTTTGTTGTTTAGAACTCTGTTCACTGCTAAACTTTTAAATGCCAACGACCCCTAAATATGATGATCCCACTTTAACATGCATGATATTATAAATACAAGTTGCTTCCAAAATTAAATGATTGACTTTTACTTTTCATAATACTTAAGCCAAAACAAATTAAAATCATTACTTGCACCTTTTTTTCTACACAATACTAGGACATTTTTAATTTAGATTTTTTGTGAAGTGCACTTTTATATAGCACATAACAGATGGATATTTACTCTTTAATTAATAAATATATTTGTTTGAAAACCACTGAGTTATTGATTTCACTGATTTCTCAGCACAATAAAAGACACTTTAAAATGAAAGTTAGCTCTGTCCACAATTAAACTGAGTGATAACGAAATTTAGACAGCCAAAAGAGGCATTTTCCTACATGTTTCTGAAGTAGAGAAGCATCTCTGTGTGTAGCCTTGCAATAAAAGTGTGCATAAATTACTTTATGTAATCATACAATGTAGATTAGCATGATAATGGCGGTGTTAATAGATGCTGGGAAGCAGGGAGTGACAGCACTCTGAAACGAGACATGCCGGGGGCAGAGCGCACACGTACACACACGTACACACACGTACACACACATACACACACATACACACATGCACACCGCGACTGGGAATAGCCAGTCGCACAGGCCTCAACGCCATCTCTATGACTATGAGTGACAGAGTGTGGAGCCACTTCATCTGTTTTCCCTGAGGCAGGCACAGTGCTTTCTCTCTGCCACAGGCTATGGGCCGCAGGGGAGAAGATGTTAATGTGGGCAAGTCAACAACTATCACTTATTCATTCAGGATGGAAGGTATTCAGTGGCAACATTGAGTTGCCACAGAATACCTTCTGAATAAGCTACCCACTGAGTTTTTTAAGGTAAAGATTAAAGTCGACATGATACAGAAGTTGCGATAATCTTATTGTCACGTATATTCAAGGCTTCTCAAACAAGAAAAAACATTTGTTGTCGTTCGGTATTGCTGCGAATCTCATGTGAGTGACAGGTTATCCCATCAAAACACGTCATCAGAGAAGAGAATAAGTATCGCTGCAAGTGGGAGGAAGTTATTTTAATTAAAGATTCCCGAGATCCCATGTATTTGCACGTGATGCACGGATAAATCATTTATAATAAATACTGCAATATTCTTTAAAAAGACAAGATGGTGACTTGAAATGACACAGAAGACCTCATCCTGGTTATATTTGCATGCTTAATTGTGATATCTGATTTCGGGATTGAACGGACCATGCCTTCTCTGCTCTTGGAAGGACTTAAAGTCCCCATGAAATTAAAAAAGTTTTTTGGCTTTTAGTATGAATGTGTTACTGCTATCTATAAGCTAGTGTGCTCCACAACAATGACGGAATTCGCATTTAGAATACATAAGCATTAAAAACTTACAGTCTCTCACTTCCGCCAATATGGATAAATGATTTTGATGACATCACTCTGCACTTCAGTTTCTGTCCAATCAAACGCTCTTTAGAACCTAAAGCGCCCCGCCCCCTATTATAAAAAGACGCTGAAGCTGCGGCTAAAATCTGCCACTTGTTCACACATTTACTATTTTCTTAGTAAATGGCATATAGTGAACTATATAGGGGGATAGGGAATGATTCAGTGTAAATATATATACAAAACCTTCAGTAACCATTGACAAAGTCGGCAGGTGTATGATGCCTAGTGTTTTCAAACCTGTTCCGATTTTGTGTATTCCTGCCTTTACTCAGCTCTGATGATTTCGTGATCTTGCACGTCAGCTTCCCATTCTGGGAGGTATGATGGTGTTGACCATTCTCTATTGGGTGTCAGGCTACCTGCTGCTGGGCAGACTGGCTCAGAGGCATGAAGGAGGACAGCTGGTTTAATCTTCTAATAGGCGTCCAATGGCTTTGAAGAGACCTCTGCTCCCACGACCGGATTTCTCTTCTTAAAGCACCACCACCATTAGTTAATCACCTTTTTATGGCCTCCTGCGGTGTGACTCAACGCAGTGACTACAATGAGCATTGGTCGAGCACTACATATATTAAAGCTAACATGAGCAACGGACCACTTCAGAGACAACATACAGTTCAAGCCCTGTTTCATCCTACAAAGACCCAGCAGGCCATTTCAGTCTATCAAACACCCAAACAGCATGAAGGACAAAAGACTTACTCACCAAGAGGATCCACTTCTCCACTTCCTGGGGCTTAATCTGAGTCGGGCAAAGTTCAAGACCACTGCAATTTTGTGAGTCTCACGATCTGGCTTATCCACAGATGTCTAGGAATCAAAGTAGGCACAAATGTGGCCAAGAGAAACGCAGCTTAATCAGTGCAAAATCAAGCCATGTGGAATTTTTTACTCAAATGGTTCTATCAATTACCAATAAAATCAAGATTATGTCCCAAACTGTCAATAAACGGAAACGGGAGGGATGCAAAGCCATTTGCGGTGGCCACAGGAAGTCCGTAGAACAGATGTAGAATCAATAGTCTTAATCAGCTCAACACGGCTGCCATTTTGAAGTGTAAAACGAGACTGTTATTTCAAAAATGGACTGCGGTGATGATCATGTACCTGCATTGAAACACACATTCACTGACGCTAAAGACAATACGCAGTCTCAGGGGGTGGTTTCTTAAAACGGAGAACCAGAACCAGCCCTTTTGACAGCCGTAGATGGGTAGATGGTTCCTTTCAGACTGAGATGCGGGGGTCTGCATCACTGAAACATCAGGAGATAGACGAATGAAAATTAATTAAAGTTGGTGCGTGTAGTGAATGGCGCGTGGCTCGGGCTGCACTGGTGCATTCAGAAAGAAGGCAGCTCTGCCCCGTGTCCCTGGTGCAAACAGCCCCCTCTACGCCCAGGCTATTGTGTGCCAGCCCGCCACTTGCCCAGCCAACAACAGCATATCAATGAAGCCGCTCTCTTGTTTGTGCTAATGGTAATTACAACATGGGCAGTTTTGTGCTGAGAGACAATGGGTGTGTGGCCATGAGGGAAAGCAGGGTGATGCAGTGTGGAGTCTTAATGACTGCAGGACTGATGGGACCACAGAGGGCAGGGAAAAGAATAGAGAGGAAGGTCTCTCGGTGAGCTAGAATGGGAGGATGTGCAGTAATGCTGTAAGAATAAGGCGTTACTAATCCTAACCGTACCAAATAATAACTCAAACTTTGCTACAATTAAGCAGTAAGGCGGCGATTGTCAGGAGTTTTTGAGTTCTTGTTTGGTTTTGTTCCTGGTTTCCTTTTCCCAGTCATTAAGTTTCCTAGATGACTGATTATGCCCTAGTTTGTTTCCATAGTTACTGATTAGTTTCACCTGCTTTTCATTTGTTTGCTCAGTGTATTTAATCCCTATGTTTCTGTTACTCCTTGTCGGTTCTCGTTAATGTATGGGGTCATTTTAGTTTCTGAGATTATTAGTGTTTGTTCTGAGTTAAATAAAGTTTAATAAAGACTGTTACTGTTCTCTCCTTCGTCTTCATCGTGGGCTAAAATGTGACACTAAATGTGCCAGTGATACTATATTATGAGTACAATCCTGGCGTGCAACCCCTTCAGCAATGAATACTGAGAATTGATTTTATGAGATGGTTACTAATATAAATAAATAAATAAATAAATATAAACAAAAATAATATTTAGATGAATACAGTAGATATATATATATATATATATATTTTTTTTTTTTGACAGTAGTAGTAATAATTAGTAGTATAAAAACATATATTTATATATTATATATTAGTGCTGTCAAATCGATTAATCGCGATTAATCACATATAACAAAGTTTGTGTGTGTGTGTGTGTGTGTGTGTATATATATATTTCCAAATTAAACCCAGGGTCCATGCACAGCCTGGTTAGGTGCAGGTAGATTGCGGGAACGAACTTGAATGACAATAATAAGAACACTCTACCGCACACTATTGACTTTATTTTATTCAGAGTGAACAGCGCGTTTCGCATATAGCGTCCTCAGGTTTGCTCATGTATGGTCTGAGCTCTCAGGTGTATCTTAATTACCTTAAGTCATATGACTTAGACATATATGTGTGTGTGTGTGTGTGTGTGTGTGTGTGTGTGTGTGTGTGTGTGTGTGTGTGTGTATATATACACAAACATATGCATTTACAGACTTTTATGTTAGATGTGATTAATCACGATTATTTGATTTGACAGCACGACAGTTTTTTATACTATTAATTATTATTATTAATACTACTACTACTTCTTTTAAACATGGCGTAACTAATCATAACCTACAAAATAATAACTCAAACCTTAAAAGTTTTTAATTAATCAATTAGATGATACTAGATTATGATTATTGACATTAGTTTTTATAAAATGTTTACTAAATAAATCAATAAATAATATTTATTATTAATAATAATAACAATAATAAAATGCACATACATATAATAATACTTTTAAAAATATTATTAATTATTATTATTACTATACTACTATTACTACTACTACTAATACCAATAATAATAAAACACAGATGGAATGCTGCTTTGACCAATCAGAAGTCTGGGACAAGACTTTAACTATCCAATTTATAATTTCCAATAGTATGATAGTTCACTATACAAAGTCAACATTGTTACTACGACTGTGAGAGCCATTAGCAGTTACTGGTTTTACACCACTTCAGTTAATGCAAACATCATATTCTTCAGAAGAGAACAGAGAAGAGAGGTGTCAGAGGTCTTAAGCAGTCTTTATAGATGGAGAGTCAGACAATGCATTAGAGTAAGGCAAAAAGGCAATTTGGTTGCACTCAAAAATGTGCAACTATTAAGTCACTGTCAGGAGCCACAGGGGACTAAATGATCCCAGCATTTCTCGATGTTAACTACTGCCATTCCCCTGGTTCCCCACTCATTAAAAGCAGACTGCATCTGCCCATGTAGCTTTTAACACACACAAACTGACCAACGGTACATCTAACAGCTCTTAACACAGACATGTTCAAGCCGAGAGGTGTGAATGGATGGATGCCTGTGGATTTGTTAAGCTGTTTCACATTTAGACTGGCCTTATATTTTACTAAAGGCAAAAAGCAAAGAAAAAGAGATTAAAAAAGGCAGAAAGAACAGTTTAATGCACACAAAAGCTGTCAGATGGTTTGGAAGTACCTTGCTTGAAAATACTATTTAATTAATAACCATATAGAAAAAGATTTAGGACTGACCTTGTGAAGTACTATAGGCTTGATATTATATTTCATGCAGACATCTCCAGATAGAGGTAATAAAACTTGATACAAGAGAGACAAACTTTCTCTGATTGGAGTTCACTCTACAGGAGAAGACGTCCTGTCTACCTGTTGATTGGTCAAATCTCGCATGACGGTTCGTGTGGGATCACAGTCAACAGGTAGACAGGACGGGATGGGTTGAATTCTTTAGTTAAGACTACAGGTGAGGTCCAACATCATGATCCACAGCATAAAAAAAAAACAGTATTGTTATTTTGAATTGCAATTATATTTCACAATATTACTGTTTTACTGTATTTTTGATAAATGCAGCCTTGGTGAGTATAAGAGACTTCTTCAAAACCATCTTGCCGACCCCCAACCTTTGATGAATTGTATATTACAAAGCCATAATCCTTATTGATATACTTTTTTATGGTTTTGGAAGTAAGCATAATAAAGTGTATGAATAAATTAGTATGATACTGTATGTACATTTTTATAGAGAAGACTGCAACACTCAATTGTATGCAATATACAACCAGGGATACCGGCTCAGTCTATGTATACTAAGGGGTCCTTGGCCCGAAAAGGTAAATGTGAACTATCTCAGCACCATGGACAGCACAACAAGCAGATTAGGAGTAGGAGAAACAATTGGACAGAGACAGAGAAAGACAGTAAGGTACAGAGGTCATTCTAGGGACAAAATAGCTCTCTCAGCTCAATACCAACAGTTAAACAGTTCAATTACAAAATGTGCCTTTTGTGCTCACCTAACAATTAGAGAAGGACAATTACAATCCCCCCACTGAACACGGTCATTCATCACCCACCCTCTGCTGTATCTCTCTCCCCCAGTGGACCACACGTCACCAGGGGCACGAATCACGATGACCATCACTGGCCACTACAACCTCGCAGAGCTGACTCGGCTCTCATGCGGTACAAGTGATGCTCCGAATATCCACGGAAGTGTTACTAGTATCTCATTCCACAGATAGTTTGTTTATGTTTTGTTTCTATATAAAAATGTCGATACAAGTTAAAGTATTTGCCTTAGCTCTTGTTTTAAATGATTTTGTTCCGTTATTATTCTTGTTGTTATCGTCTGTTGACATTGTTTGTACAAGCAGAACGTGGCGGTTGGTCGGTGTTGTATTTGTCCCGCCCCTCCTACACTGTGATTGGACGGCTGGGTAAAAAGTAACAGTGATGAGCGTTGCATTTTACACAAAGTTGAACACTCTCGGCGACCGGTAAAAAAAAAAACTAAAACGGAAATAAAAAAAAACAAATTAAAGCCAAAAATAAATAAATATATATATATAAAAAAAATCATAAAAAAAAAAAAAAAAAATCAGTCACATTTATCAAAATTACTCAAACTTAAACTAAAATTTAAATAATAATAATTGAATAATAATTGAATAAAATATAAAATATTTGTGTATGATTTGACTACATAATACACAAGTTTGTGTTCATTTCTTATTTCATCACTTTACTATTATTCTAGCAACATTTTGAAAAAGTAATCATCAAAAATGAATAGATGTGTCCAAGCTTTTTACTGGTAATGTAGTATATGACATTGCAGACTTATTCCAGCCAGACAGCTTAAGAGAATGAATGTGAGTGAGCAGCAGTAAATAAGGCAGTAAATAAAGGTGCTCCAGCAGTAAGTAAGCCTCACGGTTCAGAGATGTTCAGATAAGCACTGTTCGGGTGTTAGGTGGGCCAGCTTGGGTCTATGGGCAAGCTTCGCTGATCTATTCAGAGGGCAACATGGGCCCATCAGTTTGTCAGCACACGGGCCTCACTCAGTGTACTCTTACAAGATCCCAGAGTGCATCAGGTTACACGCCGATTAAAAGAGAGGGGCTGATGATTAAATTATAATGCTGGCTCATTCAGACTCTGAGATCAGATATCTGATAGAGTAACAAAGAGTGACACACAGAGGGGGGGAGAGAGAGGGAGAAACACTACACAGACATTTACAGAATCCATGATGATCATTTAACATTTAACAAGCATTGGGGAGTGGAATACACCAGACAGGACATCATATTGCTCTTAAAAAAAGAGAAGTTATTATTGACACATCAGTAAAGTCCCAACTCTTCCTGCATTCAAAAATGGCGTTTCTTCAGACAACTGTGATTAAAAGAATAGCTCAAACACTGACAATTCTGTCATCATTTGCATCGTCATTCAAATTACACTGGCTACTCTTTTCTGTAAAATGAAAGTGAATTAGAACCATGTCATGAAAATGGTGCACATGACTTGCACTGTAAACCCAAATAATGTGGCAAAACTATTTGTTTTTTAGGTAATTACAAGTTACATCAACATTTTTTAAGTTAAGAAATTCAAAGTTTAAGTAGGCAGAACTGGCAGATTTGTATTTTATACTCATAAATTTGAATTACTCAACTTGAAATATTTGAGTAGGCTAATTCATATATATATATATATAAAAACTTAAAATGATCAAGTAATCTCGACAAATATTTTTGTAGCGGAAACTTGGCTAACTTTCATTAACTGATTCGGTAAATGTTAACTTGCTAATTGGTAACACAATGCTTTGATAGCATTAGTATAGCAAAGCAATTGCTGAATGAATATGGCAATATAGAATACTTAAAAATCTGTTCTGAAACCAAGCTCATACTCCACTCGTCACCATGATGGTAACCCCCAAAAAACCCACATGACAGAAACTCTTCTAAATTGGCATAACACTTAACATTAATCTTGCACAAAAAACATTATAACACTTATTTTAGCATTTAAGGCCCTTGCACACGCGTTTTTTCGCTTTTGTGATTCGGTGGTTCTGAATTGTCAAAACACCATTCAAAATGCTTGCTACCGATGCGAAAAACGCAGAAAATCGAACCTGATTCGATTTTTTTTTTGACAGACTAAAGTTTCGGAGGCAGTGTACAAGCGTGATTGACATAATGTGAGGTCGTATTTATTTTTTAACGTGCGAAAATTTTGGACGCGAATTTCGGCCTTTACTCTCCCTTTCGAGTGTCATGGCAAAGCATGCTGGGAAATAGAAATCCCAGCCCAGTTTCAGTTAAATTTTAGTTTGTCTGAATTAAATGAAAAAAGTTCATAAAACTCAAAACAACGAAACAATTCAGATGACATAAAATAAGTCAGTTTTGTGAACTCAAAATAACTAAAAGTTCTACATACTCATAAAAGTTCATTTGATTGAACTACTTTAATTAATTAGAGTCAGGTAAACTTAAATGAAACAATTATTTTGAGCAGTAGGGTTCACAGTGCGTGCATTAAAGTCTTCTGAAACCACATGATATGTTTGTATGAGGAACAGAATGAAATATAAATGGTTATTCAGTGAAAAACATCCCCTCCAGTGAGCTGCTACAGAACTCAAGAACCAGATCAGTCAAATTTGTGAACGAATCATTCCGACTGGTTTTGTAAACTGGGTTCATTGAAAATATCAGATTTAAAAGATTTTTCACAAAAAGTTTATAGGCTACTTCTTTTATAAACTTGAACGCACCTAGGAGAGCTAGTTTATGTCAACAAAAGATTCAATAAATACCTGGCATACATTTAAAGACCGTTTAAAAAGTTAGTTAATAACGGCGTTATAAACAAGAATGTCCACTTTTGACTGGTAATGTATAACTTAAATGTCTGTGTACTTCTCACACAACTATCATATGGCTGTAGAGAACTTCAAGTCATATGGAAAACGTTATGCTCCTTTATGACACATTTTGGAGCTTGACAGCCCCAGTTCCTCATTCACTTTCATTATACAGAAAAGAGTGGCCAGGATACTCTACAAAAATTCCTACGGGGTTAAAACGGCATGAGGGTAAGTAAATAATAACATAAGTTTCATTTTTGGGTGAACTATCACTTTAAAGTGGTCATGTACGAGACCCCTATCAGATCTATTCACCTGATTCTATTGAGCAGAAGGCAGGGAGGGCATCAGTGATGAAAGCTGTCAGTGTGAGGTTAGGTTTACCTCCACCTCTCACAGGGCTCTCTGCATTATCTCTTGAACTTCTAGTCAAGGGCCTTTTAGCACTGATGGGTTACATTTCCTATGAGCCACAATCAATACCTGTTAAGCAACACTTTCATTTCTTAATTAAATGAAGAGAGAGATATTAATTTTGAAGCGTAAGGAGCCTTATGGTGTCTGACAGTTTATAGTGATTACCCTCTTCCATGTATGCAAGCACAAAGGTAATTAGACTTCTGTCAGCACAAGATGTTTTTCCTGAGCAAAACCGATACAGCCTTTGAGCAACTGCGCCGTTAAACGCTTCCGCATCTCTACGATGGCCTTCTGACACTTTTTCGCAGTTAGTTTTGCAATCTTGTTGCCGGATATGGATTTTCTCAATTTCTTTCCACCATCATATGGCACGTGTGAGCACTTTACTTTCTGTATCGACAGAGTTATTCAAAGCAATGTATAATAACTAGGAGTCAAAGGACACGGATGCAATTTAAAAAAAAAAAAGTCTTTCATCCCACCTTTCTGGTTAAATAGACCCATCTTCTTATTAAATCCGAAGAAAATGACCCATGCCGCTGTGTATACCTGGTAACCTTGGGGAATGAATGGAAGATTTGACTGACAGCTCCTACCTACCCAGACTCGTCTGACCCCTGCGACGGCGCTCCACTATCCTGGTCTTCCTGTATCTTATTTACAATCTAGTCTGGCCTGTAATGAAAGCTTGGCCATGCACTATTCATTGTCCACTCTAAAAGACCCTTTACTGCACTCTGAATGGCTCAGAGAAAGAGTGAGAGAGGCAGATCAGCTCACCTTCAGGGTATGATACCATTTGGCCTCGGGTATCAAATCGGCCACCACGCTCAGGTCACAGCACGGCTCTGAATCTACAGTTATATATAAAGTATTCAGTGTGAGGTAGTTTTCAGGAGCACTCCAAAGACAATAGGCACGGAGGAACATCCGCAGTTTCAATTACAGCAAGGCCATAACGTTGGCTACGTCTAAATGCTTCTTTCCTTTTACCTTTTCAAAGCTTCTCTTGGGCTTTAATTACAGAGTTAGAAAGTGATTAAACAGCCACATCACCAACAATGGAAGTGTCAGGTTTCAAAATATCTTCGTCTCGAGCAGGTGGTGCGCAAAAAGTAGTTTTTAGTAGATAGTAGTGAGTGTATGTGCTTGTCAAAGTAAAAAAAAAAAAAAAAAAAAACCCACTTGTTATGGCCTTGTAATGACACGGGCTGGGAAAAATGCAGGTTTAAAGCCCCATAGACCAGTGGGTTGAATTATATTCCAAAAAGGCAATATAGGGCCATATCCCAGATGCCCTATTCTGATACAAATAACTGCATGCAAGCACCATCAGAGCGCTTTGTGTTTTACATCACAGGCAACAAGCACTGGGGTACAAAAACAAATTATAGCCCAGTCAAATGGCAACAGGGGTGAGCTCAGCCAGCGTCATAGAAAATACAGTACATCTGGCTCCATGTCAAGGTCTGACCTACTCAGGTATGCCACTCTCTGGAGGATCGAATGAATACAGAAAACTCACACACAGTCACAGAAAACGGTTATGATCTTACGGAATTATTATACACTCATGATAACATTAAAATATCATTAATATACAGTTATAGTAATATTAAAGGGATAGTCATTCCAAAGCACTATGCATTTCTGTCTTCTGAAGAATGTTGGCAATCCAACAGTTTCGGGTCCCATTGACTTCCATTGTATTTTTTGTCCATACAATTAAAGTCAATGGAAACCAAAACTGTTTGGTTAACAACTTTCTTCAAAATATCTTCTTTCATGTTCCACAGAAGAAAGAAAGTCAAAGAGGTTTGGAATGACAACAATTTTTTGGGTGGACTATCCCTTTAAAATGATTATACTACAAGTATAACAATAAGGAATATTCCAGGTTCACTTCAAGTTAATCTCAACTGACAGCACTTGTAGCATAAAAGCACACAAATTAATTTCAATTTGTCGCAATTTTCATAAAAGCAAAAATCTGGTTTACAATGGAAGTGAATGGTGCCAAAATACTCCGTTTCTATAGTACAGCTACAACATGTGAACAATATGCATGTTCACATAACATGACTTTATTGTGATAAAATGCTTACTAACCTTTTCTGTGTAAAGTTATATCCCATTTTAAAATTTGCTGCCATGACAAACATGGCACATTTCTTCTTTTAAATCTTCCAAAAATGACCTTGTATTTTTTATATAAAGAAAACAAGGTTTGAGTCAAATTTCTTCTTTTTTTTGTATATTATGCCACAAATGCTGTCATTTAAGATTAAATAAATCCAGAATATTCCTTTAATACTTGTCACCACCATTATTTTCAAATAAAATCTGTGAAATTTCATAGCATCATGTTTTAAGGAGAAAAAAACAAAAAAAACAATAATAAAATCACGTGAATCACTGCTTGGAAAGCAAGGCATTGCAGCTTTAAATGAGACAGGGCTATTTCTCACTGCCATAAAGGGACAGTGCTGTGCTGTATGGATTTTCTGTAGAGTTCAATTGAGTGAGAAGTTGTTTGGCTTGCAGTATTGACTTTCCCTGAATGCAGGCTAGTCAGGTGCTTCTGCTCATCTCCAATTATGCTGTCATAAAAACACCACAGTGCAATAGTGAGCTATGGTTGCAACTTGCACGTCTATGACATTAAGCAGCAAGCTGAAATCCCTCAAGGTTAATTTTTCATTAATAGACGTCTGGTCTTTCACGTCTTAAAATTGCTCTTATATTGTTCATAGTAAGGAGGGTAATCAATAATTTTAATCGAAATAAAGCGCTTGAGATTGCCGAGATTCAGATGGCAGGGCCAGACATGACATATAAAGTTATTAGGGTGTGGACATTGTTGATAATAGAGAAGGATGATCTGACCAAACTAAATCTGTGCATGTCGGGAAATGTGCTCATCCCTCAAACTCAAAATCAATATAAGAATTGTTCTGATGCTTGGAAACCAGAGAGAGAATTTGATAAGCATTTCACTTACAGGCTGCGTCTAGCTTCTCTTGGATAAATGTGCAAATACTGTGTAAAAAATATGCAGAAATAAAAAAAATAAAATGATTCACAATAACAAAGCACATCATTTTAGTGATTTTTTTTTCTTGCATAAAAACTGGTGAACTTATCTAAGCACCAATCTTCTCTATGCATTGCTGTGGCAATTTTATTCGAGCAGATGCAAATGTATTTTGGATGTACATGCATGACTATAAATATACTATATAATGACTATAGATATACGGTATAAGAAAAACATAGCAGTCATTGGAGGACTGTAATTTACTGCATTAAAAGGAGAGTTCAACCAAAAATAAAACTTCTGTCATCATTTACTCACCCTCAAGTTGTTCCAAACCTGTATGAATCTCTTTCTTCTGCTGAACACAAAATAAGATATTTTGAAGAATATGGGTAACCAAACAGTTGATGGACCCCATTGACTTTGAAAATTGAAAATTCTATGGAAGTCAATGGGGTCCAAAAACTGCTCGGTTAACGAAACTCTTCAAAATATCTTCTTTTGTGTTCAGCGGAAGAAAGAAATTCATATAGGTTTGGAACAACTTAAAGGATGACAGAGGAGTAAAGCTGTATCCTTTTACGTTATTTTTTTTCAGCATATTCAAAAATCATGTAGCATTAAACAAAAATAAATGTCCACTTCCTTATTTGCTCCTGATGATCGATGGTCACTTTAAGAAAGGAAATATATACTGTAATTTTAAGCCTTTTTACTTAGTTTACCTTTTAGATTGCCAATTAAGGTTTCAGCCTTTTTGGAGTTACCCAAAAAGTATTTAAAAAAAATACCAAAAAGCAATTTTATCTAGCTCTTGCAAACCACATATCCAGACAGAACAACAGAGTCAAATGCAAGTGACACAGCTAAGTGAAAAATAAGAGAGTGTGACATATTACATGACCACAGACAGCCAATAACAAACCCAATACGCCACCGTGTTCCCGTTCCTACTGCCGTACCCTCCCCTGTGTGTCAGCCGTCTCAAATAACCTATATCAATAAATCTCTTCAAGGTGTGAGGTGGAAGCTATTTGCTTGCCCATCGATAGCTGATTTTACCAGAGGATAATCATTTTTTTTCTCCCAGTGGCCTGGCCTGATATTAAGTCGATATCTGCTGTCAGAGTTCATTTTGGCAACAGAGGCAGGAAAGATTGTGGCTTGGGAGAGCAATGACGAGCCTTATCTGATGTTTTACGTGATTTACTTGATGCGTGGCTTCAACGACAACATAATAAAACTGTCTATCGGGCCTAACTGTATTAGTTAAAACAGTAATAATATATAAACAGACCTATGTGCGAAAACTCCGGGACGTATCAGCCATGTGCGAGACAATTCACGTCGCCAATCAGTCAAGATAAAGATCTCCCCTCAGCAGCATGAAAGGGGAAGTGAAAAGCGCTAGAGAGAAAAATCAATAAGGAACCACTCATTGAGGAGGCCACATGTGTGTCACTGTCAATAGGAGTTAATAGGCCTGGGTCCATCTCAGCAGACTGGCCCGGCTCGGGCTCACTGCGTCCCCCTCCATCACCTCATAGTGACAACTTAATACATACTGATAGACTGACTGCTTAATGCCACACCAGCCTTAGCATCTAATAAACAGGCTTGTTTAATAGGCCAGCATTAAGAGAGAATGAACAAAAGACGATGCATTTTAGATTAAGGTCACCATCCTGAAAGTGCAAAAGGGTAATTTGATATAGGCGCTTCTTCAATACGCATATTCTGTGATTAGATCGGAGTATCGCATACTAGCTTGATCAATTTCAATAAGACCTTATAGGTTACACTTTATTTTACATTGTACTTATTCAAATATGTACTGAGTAATATTAATTAACTACATGTAGAGTTACGGTTGGGTTAGGGTTAGTTACTTGTAATTATGCAAAATTTACTGTTATTACTATAGTAAGTGCAACGTGTAACTGTCACCTTAAAATAAAGTGTTACCAAACCTTATAGCCAAGAGTAGGTTGATCACCAATGGAACATGCGATGCAAGCTGCCATTATATAATCTAAATTTAATGACATTTGTCCAAACAGAAGATAAATGGTAAAAAATTAGCTTGTTAATTGGGGTCTGCAGGTCACATTGTTTGGTCCAGTTACACATTCTCCCCCTCATTAACACCCATTAAGACCTCATTTAAGGGGATCTCATTTTTTTAATTGATTCTGGTTTAATTAATTTGTAATTAAAGAGGACCTCAGGAGAAGTTCTGCAAATTTTATGGCCCTTTGAAAAATTACATGTAGTCCCTGAGTTATAATATGAATGAAAAATTGTGCACTGGTGGAAAATGCGAAATAGAAACAGAGCGGAGCAGAAAAAAACCTAATATACCTAAAATACATATGTAATGGGCACAATTGATACTTTTACAGCATTTAATCTTGGTTAGTGTTCATTTCTACATTATTCTACTCGATTTTAACCATTTCAAGTTGTGTAAATGAAACATAAATGAGCAATACAAATCAGGATTTATCTAGATTAAAAAATGCTGTGGAAGATTGTTATTCATTGGTTAATGATACCAAATTCATTAACTAAATGTAAGCAAATTGAATCAAGAATCGTCAAGAATTACCTTGTGAAGAGCCGTCAAAGAGTCAAGTACTGTTTGCACTGAAGCACTTCACTTCAACTGAAGCACCACACCGCAATTCCTACGAATGAAAAATCCAACAACAGAAAGACATTGTCATAATATGTTAATTATGATCACTTAACCTATGATACATATAAAAGCACATTCCTTTCCCTCCAATATAAAAAAAGGTTTAAACTGAAAAGCAAATGTGAAAAACACAAACCAAACAATCTGTTGCACTCTCCTTGCTTCAGGTCAGACGCATAAGAGGAAAAGAGATCTATAATTTTTTAATGGAACATAGAAATGTATAAATAGAGAATGGTAAGTGTGAAGTCCTGGCTCCAATTGACATTTCAATAAGTAGAACACAGCGTTACCGATCCATTCCCAACTTTCCTGAAACAATTATTGAGATGGTACCTTCAGGCCATGTGTGCTCGGCCTCCCTGGAGCCCCAGTGGCTGAAACAGTAATTGACTAAATTGTAGAACACATCGGGGCCATTTACTGTACAAATGTGCTGAAAATGAATCGTTTAAAAAGAAATGAGGGTGACTCTCAAATTAGCAGGGAAAATGATTGAGATGTGGCTCAGGGAATTAGGAAACATGATTTAGAGGTCTGCTAGAGCCTGTGTGTGTGTGTGTGTGAGAGAGAGAGAGTGAGTTAGAGCGGGCCGTTTTACACACCACACGGGTCTGACTCGTATTTAAACACTGCAGCAGCACTCACACACACCTGACCTGTGCTTAAGCAATACACCATCATGATAATCATCTAGTGAGCGCACTGTCAGCTAAGACTGGATTGATAGATTCCGAAATGTATCCCTCAAGCCTAATCAACCGCTGTCAAAGTTGCATTTGACCCCAAATCACAATACAGAATTTTTTCTGTCTAAAACAATAATGCATTTGACCTCAATCATAACGGCAAATCCCATGACACCATGTCACTTCTTGCTAATACATAATTTGTGCATAATTTCTACTGGCTGGGGAGAGACCGCTACCTAAAAAACGTTTACCGCCACCCGGGATATTTCACCTACTCATTTTTTAAAAAAAAAGCATAAAACAGGCAACGACAACAAAGGGCAGAGTCACAGATCAAAGGACACAGCCCAAGATTGGTTTCAATGTCAACTGCTGCGAGGTGTTACAAAGTGATCTTAGCTACACATTACAGAGTGTACCCATTTCCTAAGAACAATTCCAATAAATTACACAGTGTGGTAAAGGCGCTGACAGATTTGATTGATTGTCCTGCAGCCAGTGTTGATTTTTGCTTCTTGTGTCTTTTTTTTCTCTCCTCCCAGCGTTCTTTATTTCTTAATCATCCCTCACAGTTCTCTACCAATTAACTGTAGATTTGTGCTCCTCGGTGGCCTGTAGATCTGTGTGTAATGATGTGTTTATGATGAGCACTCTGGCATTTTGGACTGCTAGCCAGATGAAACTACGGTCTCATTATGGTTATCCCTAGGTAGTTCATGGTAAACATAAATGCACATTAATCTATACACACAACTATACATAGCTACACAGATCTAATACATAGAGCAGGGACTAATCTAAAAGAGACAGTATTACCCAATCTAGTTACCTAGTGTTGAGGAAGTTACTTTGAAGTTGTAGCTTGTGAGGAACTAGCTAATCATAATTTGAAACAGTTTAACTATACTGCAAGCTAGAAATATAAAGCTAATGACATAGGAGTTATTAAATGGGCTTTATATACATCCAATAAAAGGATAAAATGTATAATTTCATCAATTTAGAGATTTGTTCCTCAATTAGGGTGAAAGTAACACACTTGAAGGTAAATGTATACTACAACAGAATCACAATCATGGTAGAACATGCAGGGACTAATTTTTTTTTCCATCAGTTAATTTACATGAATCATCTAAAATGGTTCTCCACAAGGGGGCCATCATTAAATTATATATTTTTTAAATTAATTAAAACTTGATTAAAATATTTAACACCAAAAAAAGAGACTTAAACTGAACTCATATTTGTAGTAGGCACACGAATCAGTCAATAATTTTGTAATCAGAAGCATAAAAAAAACTATTCAGTAGAATGAATTGAACTTTCATTACAAAGAGAGGGAAAGAGGACCTGATTAGGCGTGTCTGATTATTCTTTTAAATCAGACATTAAAACAGCCATGTACTGCTATGAAAAATTGCTACTTTTATTT
Organism: Rutilus rutilus; assembly: GCF_951802725.1. Taxonomy (NCBI): domain Eukaryota; kingdom Metazoa; phylum Chordata; class Actinopteri; order Cypriniformes; family Leuciscidae; genus Rutilus; species Rutilus rutilus. Next base: position 38,454,813 of record NC_140213.1, read on the forward strand.
GTTACTCCCCAACACTAGTATCTAGCGTGTCACTCCGGCGTTCAAAATGTTGACCAATTTAAGTCTATCAGTGATGGAGCCGCCCCTGGCTATTTACAGCAATGTTCACATAATCTTTCTTTAATGGAAAATTTGCTGCTTATCGATCTACACTTTGCAATGCCTGCCAGCCACACTCCAATTATGACAGCTGTCAAAAGCAGTCAAGGGCTCTCCATACACCTGATGTGAAGTCACAGCACACTGTTTACTGATCTGTTTATTTTGAAGTGATACTACTACAGTTTTTTTGGTATTAATAGTTCTGTGAAGAATCTTTAACATCCATGGAAACATTCTAACGCACAAAAGGTTCTTCAGATTATTAAAAAGTTCTTAATATTAAAGGGATACTCCACTTTTTTTGGAAATAGGCTCATTTTACAACTCCCCCAGAGTTAAACAGTTGAGTTTTACCATTTTCGAATCCATTCAGCCGAACTCCGGGTCTGGCGGTACCACTTTTAGCATAGCTTAGCATAGATCATTGAATCGGACAAGACCATTAGCATCTCTCTCAAAAAAATGACCAAAGAGTTTCGATATTTTTCCTATTTAAAACTTGACTCTTCTGTAGTTACATCATGTACTCATGTACAAATGAAAAGTTTGTTGCCGTACCATGAGTGCAGCAGGCGTAATGATATGACGCAGCGCCTGAAAATAGTCCCCAGCTCGGTAGACTAGGGTCGACTATTTTCAGGCGCTGCGTCATATCATTACGCCTGCTGGACCCATGAAAATAGTCGACCCTAGTCGACCCCTACCACAAAAAAGTGGAGTATCCCTTTAAGGGGGTGTTTACACGACACCGTTTTCAACAAAAAATGTAAGTTTTGGGGGCTGGAAAAACACAAACCTTTGAAACCGGGTTTCAAAGCGCAAGTTTTTGAAAATGATACCGTTATTGTCTCCATGAAAACTACAAATATGCGAATTTGTGAAAACGGTGACGTCATGCTCATGCGTATTACGTGTTCAGTCTAGGCATGTAGTGTTTCTTTACAAAGTGACATCGCCAACTACTGGCCTGGCAGCATAATACAGCGTTTTAAGTCGTTTTTGCGGATCCATGCGAACGGGGATCGTTTTGACAATGTTGACGTCTGTTCATGAAAGACACAAAGGAAAAACGTTTTAAGTACATTGTCAGGTAAACATATACCCTTAGAAAAAGATCGCTGTTCTTCTCTGAAAGGCTCTTTGGGGAACCAAAAAAGATTCTTCAATGGCAATCCTGTTCCTGGAGATCTACCCACCTGCAGAGTCCAGATCCAACACACCTGTCTGTAATTATCAAGTGCTTCTGAAGATCTTCATTAGCTGGTTCAGTTGTGTTTGATCAGGGTTGGAGCTGAACTTTGCAGGAATGTAGATCTCCAGGAGCAGGATTTGACACCCCTGTTCTATGGCATCGCTGCAAACGCCCTTTTGGAACCTTTATTTTTAAGAGTGTTTACTAACATATCAGCTTTATCAGAAATCCATCTGGCGTAAATTTTGTGAAGAAAAAAAGCTGTTTATGTGTTTCCGCGTTAACTCCAGGCCAGAGCTGTGGTTCGCTGGCCATGGCTATTAGGTGCTGTGATTTGCTATTCCGATCGCGCTCTCTTTACAGCCCATTTCCTCTCCAAACAATAACATAAAAGACCATTTTTGTTCAATATCAAAGACTCCAACCGAATAATCACAAGGGTGAAACTGTAACTATTTTACAGGTACCTCTGGGATATCCCCACACAACAGGGGTGTCAAAATCAGCGCAGAGAAAAGTTTCTGCAGGGCAAAGCCTGTTTTGGCATTTGTTCCAACATCTGCCTATAATTACTTAATTATCCCAATCAGTTACCAGCTTTGACATTGACATTTCACCAAATGCTAAATCATAGCCGAAAGTTGCCCTGTTCTATGCTGCCATGGTTTTAAAACGGATCATGAAAAATGCATAGATATTAATGTACATGGATACTTAACTAATTGAGCCAATTAAGGTGGGAGAATTGGTTTGAATGAGAGCAGGGGAGACAGTGCCCTAAAGGAACCCGCTCTGACATCTCTGATATACTGCCGTGACTTTCGCTAGTCAGTCATTCAAGCCCCGGGTCATATTTCGGCAGACAAAAGAACTTGCCCTCCGTCTAATGGCTTGTTTAAAATCAACATAAAAGCAAGCAGCATGTGTTTAAATACAACAGAGAACTTCTTCAGGCCACACGCATGTACAATGAGCTTTTAAGATATAAATGGTGTAAAAGCAGAGAGGCATTTTCACTAAAAAGTTGTCAACATAGATAGAACGATAGATAGATAGAGCGATATTACGATAGATAGAGCGATATTACGATAGATAGATAGATAGATAGATAGAGCGATATTACGATAGATAGATAGATAGATAGATAGAGCGATATTACGATAGATAGATAGAGCGATATTACGATAGATAGATAGATAGATAGATAGATAGATAGAGCGATATTACGATAGATAGATAGAGCAATATTACGATAGATAGAGCAATATTACGATAGATAAATAGATAGATAGATAGAGCGATATTACGATAGATAGATAGATAGAGCAATATTACGATAGATAGAGCAATATTACGATAGATAAATAGATAGATAGAGCGATATTACGATAGATAGATAGATAGATAGATAGAGCAATATTACGATAGATAGAGCAATATTACGATAGATAAATAGATAGATAGAGCGATATTACGATAGATAGATAGATAGATAGATAGATAGATAGATAGAGCGATATTACGATAGATAGATAGAGCAATATTACGATAGATAGAGCAATATTACGATAGATAAATAGATAGATAGATAGAGCGATATTACGATAGATAGATAGATAGAGCAATATTACGATAGATAGAGCAATATTACGATAGATAAATAGATAGATAGAGCGATATTACGATAGATAGATAGATAGAGCGATATTACGATAGAGCGATATTACGATAGATAGATAGATAGATAGATAGAGCGATATTACGATAGATAGATAGATAGATAGAGCGATATTACGATAGATAGATAGATAGAGCGATATTACGATAGATAGATAGATAGATAGATAGATAGATAGATAGAGCGATATTACGATAGATAGATAGATAGAGCGATATTACGATAGATAGATAGATAGATAGATAGGTAGAGCGATATTACGATAGATAGAGCAATATTACGATAGATAGATAGAGCGATATTACGATAGATAGATATTACGATAGAGCGATAGAGCGATATTACGATAGATAGATAGAGCGATATTACGATAGATAGATAGAGCGATATTACGATAGATAGATATTACGATAGAGCGATAGAGCGATATTACGATAGATAGATAGATAGATAGATAGAGCGATATTACGATATATAGATAGATAGAGCGATATTACGATAGATAGATAGATAGATAGATAGATAGAGCGATATTACGATAGATAGATAGAGCAATATTACGATAGATAGATAGAGCGATAGAGCGATATTACGATCGATAGATAGATAGATAGATAGATAGATAGAGCGATAGATAGATAGATAGATAGATAGAGCGATATTACGATAGATAGATAGATATTACGATAGATATTACGATAGATATTACGATAGATATTACGATAGATAGATAGATAGATAGATAGATAGATAGATAGATAGATAGATAGATAGATAGAGCGATATTACGATAGATAGATAGATATTACGATAGATATTACGATAGATATTACGATAGATATTACGATAGATATTACGATAGATAGATAGATAGATAGATAGATAGATAGATAGATAGATAGATAGATAGATAGAACGACAAATAGAAAGACGGATAGATAGAGTGATATTACAACAGAAAAATAGATAGATATAAGAACGATAAATAGAACAATAGACAGACGTAAGGACAGATGGATGGATGGACGACAGATAAACAGAATGACAGATAGATATAGATAGAGCAATATAGCCAGAGACAGACAGACAGATAGATATAACAAGAGATGGCAGACAGACAGACACATAGAACGACAGACAGAAATATAGATAGAACAAGAGACAGACAGATAAACAGATGGATGGATGGATGGATGGATGGAGATAAAAAAAAAAATTTTGATCAATTACTTAAACTACCATTGGATCTAAAATGAAGAAAACATCACTAATTTACTGGTCATTTTGTAGAAATACAAAGCAAAGCACAAGCAATATTCACGCTGAATATGCAAGAACATGGATCTGCAAAGGGCCTTGATGCAGAAACACAAAGTCATTGGAGACCTGAGAAGAGAAGAATGATTTGGTTGGGTTGAAAAACAACACCCTCAAAAATCCAAATCTGTGAAATCACCAGATCCCCTCCCCTCCAAGCCCCCCCAAAAAAAGACATATTGGAGCCCTACGGTTGTGATTTCCTTCTTGCTATAGATGCATAAATAAACAGAAATAAATACACAGAGGACACAGGCTGTGAGTGGCTGGCCAAGTGGGGCAGCTGTTATTAAAAGGGCTATTTATCACTGTCACCCTGCTCAGGTTTCATCCCTATCTGCCCGCCAGCGTTGTCACTAGGCCGCACAGGAACAATGAGGCTCATCCAAGCAGACCTAGCCCCACTGTTTGAACCCACACAATGCACAACCATATACATAGACTCTCTTTCTTATACATATAAATTTAGGCTTCAACTCAAAATGCAGGCTCGCATGAAGGGACACATGGCTAGTGCAATAATATGAAATGAACATATGCAATCTATATCTGCCATAACACACCAAAAACACACCATTTCAGACCCCCCTCCCTCACACAATTGCACCTTTTATTTTACGCTCTGGTGACTTATCGATTATGGCAACAATTACCCACTAATCTCTACAGGTTGTGTTAAGTGAATTCCCCCTTTGTTGGACAATAACTAAACAAGGATGTTGTATAAATGCCTACCTCATTGCCTCAGGGTTCAGGTCTGCACCCTTCCAATCACATCATTAAATTTACATATAGGTAATAAATTAGCAGCCGTGAGACTCCACCCCTCAATTTATCCCTGAAGAGGGACCATGATAGAGGTACACTTGGCTTTTCGGGTCAAGCCTTCATCCTGGTTGATGTCCTCATTGACACTAGTGAGCCACACCATTGATTTAAAGGGATAGGTCACCAAAAATGAAAATTCTTTCATTAATTACTCGCCCTCATGTCGTTCCAAGCCCGAAAGACTTTTGTTCATCTTCGGAACACAAATGAAGATATTTTTGATGAAATCTGAGAGCTTTCTGACCCTCCATTGGCAGCTACGCAACTGACACTTTGATGCTTAAAAAAGTTCATAAATAGATTGTAAAAACTAATCCATATGAATTAAGAGAGACACGTTTGATTGAAGAGACAAGAAAAAAAGTAACAAATTGAATTGATTAGATTGAATTTAGGCTTGTATTCACATATAAACATTCATCAGACAGACAAATGAATTCACATGGATTAGTTTTACGATTTCTTTATGAACTTTTTGATGCGTCAAGGTCTCAGTTGTGTAGCTGCCAATGGAGGGACATAAAGCTCTCAGATTTCATCAAAAAGATCTTCATTTGTGTTCAGAAGATAAACGAAAGTCTTAAAGGTTTGGAACGACACGAGGGTGAGTAATTCATTTTTGGGTGAACTAACCCTTTAAACGTACAGGGGGGTTGTAACTTTCACATTTTTTAGAGGGATGTGAAGCCAGATGCATCATTTCCATTGAAACTGAGGGCACACATGCTGCATATACACAAAAGGGCATTTGCACACTAATTTAAATCTATACCACTCGTTTTTCAGGTCTTTAATATTGGGATTATCATTAAATGGCTCCATTTGGTGGATCTATGAAAAATAATGGCCACAAATTTTCTCTTTTCTTTTTTTTAGCCAATCATTCTCAAGTGAGAAGTACACAGCATTTTCAATTTGATCAGAAATAGCCCAAAACAAAGTTAAAAAAAAATCCTATTTTTAGATCACGAAATAATTTTTCAAGGCATAAATAAAATAATAATCACTATTATAATCTAAAAATACAACAATAATTAAAAATCACTAATTAAACAAACAAACAAGCAATATTGCATAATGTCTAATTGGCCAAATTGAAGAAGAAAAAAAAAAAGTAAGCAATCACCTTTGTCCAAGCTCTTTTGTCCTGTATCGTCACAGTCTGTGTCAACTTCATTCATGAAGCTGCTGAACTGTGCAAAGCTTAATCAAGTGCTTGCTTAACCAACTCAATCCTCCTTAATTCCTATTAATTTAGCATAATAGCAATCCTCTCATCTGGAATTAGCGACAGCCCAGCAGAAACCCTTCGGTCTCTGCGGAGCAGCAAACAGTCCAGCCAGCACATTCATATCCAATTGGATATGTATGTACATACAAGTGTGTAGATGAAAATGGTTAAAATTCATAACCCTTGCATAAGACCCCCATCAAGTCTGCTTTACACCTGTATTACATTTTCCTCTTCAATCAGCAGCTTTTGGGTCGAACGTACGACTCGCACTTCCCATGAGAAGCAGAAAGCCATTACAGAGAGCCAGGGCTCATTTGCAGAAAGATTGGAGATCTAACATCACATCTGAGGGGGGAAAAAAAGAGAACGAGTATCAAAGTGGATAACAGGAATGATTTATTTCACTTTCTTTCCTCCACGTTTTTTCCTTTGTAAAAGATTGCTTTTTGCTGCTTGCTCTCTGAAAAAGTGTATTTAAAGCGGATGGCTATTTCACGGAATTTCACAATTCATGCTGTAACTATAAGAATGCATGCATATGGATGTATAGAAGGCAGACACACACACATACACATTTCTAAGAGGAATGCGAACATATTTTGCCAGTATTGTTCTCTCTCCATTGGCTTCAAGTTAAACATTATATTGAGTTCAAAACACTACTGTTTGCTTAAAAGTGATTGCATCTCCTTTCATCCCACCACAATGCTTTTAGAAAACTTAGGACAACCAGTAGTCTACAGTTGACTGTTCCAAGGACACGTTTAAAATTGAAAGGAGATCGTGCCTTTTCAGTGGCCACTCCACAGCTTTGGAACAATCTGCCATCTTACATAAAGACTGCACCAACAAACATTGATTTCAAATCTTTCCCTAAAACCCACTTATTTACTGCTGCTTATGGTGGGCCTACCAGTGGTATAAATTGTAGTGTATTGTTTATTTGTGCGTTTTATGTTACTCATTAGAATACCGGTTTACACTTTGTACAGCACTTTGGCCAACAGCTGTTGTTTTTAAATGTGCTCTATAAATAAATATGACTGACTGACTGAATAAAACTGAACCTTGACCTTTGGTAGATGCCGTTGACCTCCAGGGGGAGAGACTGTGCCCTTGGAACAGCAGAACTTTGGCGATTCGAGAGGTGGATCAGTGTGAAATAAGTATAGCCTACATAAAAAAAACAAAAACAAGGTTACACTTTATTTTAAGGTGTCGTTGTTACAGTGTAATTATATATTCAAGTACTGAGTAATATTAATTAACCACATGTATTTACTATAGGGTTAGGGTAGGATTGAGATTTGGTTGAGGGTTAGTTGCATGTAATTTACTGTTATTACCATGGGTAAGTACATGTAACATATGTAACAAGGACACTGTAAAATAAAGTGTTACCAAAAACAATACAAGAAAGTGAAAGCTAGACTGGACCACAGAAACAAGCTTTACATGATTCATACTACAAGTCGTAGCACCTCAAGTTCCTTAGACTAGCGTAGACTCCTCCAGTAAAACTACAATAGTATCTGAATGCAGAATCAAAAACAAAGCATTAGTTCAGAATATTGTAATAATGCTTTTCTGAAGAACAGATATGATGTAGCCTGTGGCAACAAGGGCATCGCTGCACACTGGCAGGGGGTAAAAGACAAACTTGGGGCGGGGGGGGAGGGGGCCGTCTGGTTTTTAATGACCCAAAACTTTAAATACTGCATAATATATAATAAAATGGAGAGTTCATTTAACTCTCACAATAATTCATGGAGACACCATTAGTATCCATTATTCTTAATGTCAACACTGTAAACAGTAAATATGAGCGAGGCATCTTCCAAGCTCCAAGGGAGAAGCAAAAGCGAAGTTGTAATCAGCTGGAAGGAGAACCAAAAACAATGCATTAAGCTAAATGTTCGAAAATATCAAAACAGAAAACACGAATTCAGACGGGATACATTAAAACGGATGTGTCAGTCAGATGATGAGCCATTAACATAAAGCACGTTTTTATCACGCATTCCATCCGCACTTCAAATGAACAACTTTTTAATGAACTTCTGCATTAATTAATGTTGCATTTATTTGAACACGAACTAAAGAGCGCTTCAGAGACGGCCTTGAGGAATTGTTCCGCGCGAATCGTGAATCACTTGCCTGAATCCAGACTTGAAAGGGTCAGTGCCTCGCATGACTGACAGCACTGGAAACACCTGCAGCCTGTAGCTGAAGCAATACTGATTGGCTGCCTTTCAGCTGGTCTTTCAACAAAAAAAAAAAAAGAAGAAGAAGAAGAAGAAGAAAGGAAAATAAAAAAGAAATATACAGCCACTTGTCATCCCTTCCAATCTGCTTAGTAATGAGAAGGCTTTCCCCTCTGGGTAAAAAGATCTGCTTTAATAGATTTTTAATGGCTTTTTCCCCTCTCTATAAGAACCACTCTCAGCACCCAATAGCATGTGAAAAAAGCATCAAGTAATTCCAGCCTCAGTGGTGTGAGGTCAGCAATTATAATACACAGAAATCACTAAGGCTTTAACAATTGCACTAAATCCATTTTCATTTTTCAGTCTGATAATGCTATGCTAACATGATGCAATAAGGGAAATCTCCATTAAAATATACTTACTAACTATCAAAGGCTATATAGGGAAGACCAGGAATGGTTGTAGCGGGGTCAGTTGTAACAACAACAATACTTGGAAAGTGCGGGGATGAAATAACCATCATAAATGACAACCTTTATCCTGAGCTCAGTCAAATATAAAATATAAAGGATTTACATGACAAAAAAAAATGCAACATTTCACTTCTTGATTCTAATTTGATCAGGTTAATGCATATTAAATGACAAAATATTGTCATCTGAATCCGATTCCGGTTTAATTTGATATGTAGCGTTTACTCAAAACCATGTCCTACTGTAAAACACACACACACACACATACATTTTTAATTATAATATAGTATATTATACATTAGTATAATTTATAAGCTGATTTCTTCATGGGGACCAAATTTCCCCAAAAGGACAAGGATTTTGGATATTGCAATCTTTTGGGGACACACATTATTATTTTGTCCTTTTTTTAAACTTTAAATGCATTGTTTTCTAATAGTGTTACAACCCCTTCAACCTAGTTACAACTCTGTACTTCACATTAGTGTACATAGTTTAGAGATAAGTTAAATGTTTCAAGACAACTTTAACTGGGGAAAACTATTTTTAAGTTGAACACAAATGGCACGAAAAACAATCTGAGTTAGAGATATTAAAGAAAAAATTGTTACCACCATTCAGTGTCCTCTACTATATATTGTAAACTTGATACAAATGCATTTGTGCACATATGTGCAAATAATTGTGTTTAAATAATGCAAAAAGAGCTATAAATATGATTATTTTCATCTACAAAAGATTTGCATGATGGTTTAATTCGGGATGAAATTACATTACACTCTTAAAAGTGATCCTATTCTATATAAAAAATAAATAAATTCCTCGCTAAGATGAATTTAATCAGAATTCTGGACTGCAGCCAATACTGTAATATCTCGAGACACAAATGCAATTAATACATTGGCAGATTTTTGACATTCTTGAAGATGTCCTCATGAATGTGATTCAGTGAGCTATAATTGCTTACCTTGGTTTGTCACCATCATTTAATGACTTATGACAACAGAAGTTCAATTCCAAACCTATTTGTCTCAGCACCTCTGCTGACATGAAGATCACGGCGTACCTGGAAAACAGACGACACAAACTGCGATGCGGCTGACATTCCCCTGCTGATGGAGAACCCTGCGAGACACAGGAGCCTGTAGTTGGTCTGGGAGCTCAATGATAACCTTCACAGAATTAGCTGCAGGGGTTATTCATACAATAATTGTTTCTGCCAAACACATACATCTCCATGTCATCCAAAAATTAATGTGATTTTTCTTGCTAAATAATAGATCATGCACCACGTAACTCTAATTTCCCCTCCTTATATCACAATCATATCCCGCTTTCACATTTTCATTAGTTACCTAAGATGTAAATAGTGTTTGTATTTAAAGATTTCAACTTGGGTCTCCTATTTGCATGTAATTGAACTTGTTAATACAAGTGCTTAATCCTTTGTTGATTAGTACCTTATATTCAAGAGAGGGTAATTTAGACCTCCAATTACGAACACGAGTCTTGATTGCACGGCCCTTAAAACAAGGCACTGATCTCTTAACATGGCAGCGTTAAATTTTCCGTTACTTTACAGTAGCCAATTTGCTGCTCCGTTATCCTAGACCGTTGACCGAGGTGAGGTGTAAGCGATAAGCACCCGCTCAGACTAATGTCGTCTCCTGTGGCTTGGCACCACACTCGTGGAACAGACCAAAAACAGGAACGCCACGAACACCGCGACATCGGCTCGGGTTTCTCAGGGCCCGCGTCAGCCTGTCAAAGCCACAAAGGCCTGGCCTGTCACCACGCGGTGACACTCTACTCCTCCTCCAGGTCTGCTACAGTATCAGCGACGGGGTAAAGGTCAAAGAGTCAATGAGGAATTAAGACATGCTTGCCTGAGCATTCCCCATGCAGCAGTTCAACACTCAAAGATGAAAAGGAAGAGCCAGCCGTTCAGGCTAATAGTGCTGATCAGATTTCGCTGGGTGTCTAAATGATTTCCATTAAGGCCAATTAGCCCCCTCACTGATGATGTAATATATGTCTGCCTGTATCTACACTGGGAATGAGGGGGCAGGTGTGTAACACAGTCAAAGAAACACTTTTACGTCATTTGTGTTTAAATTGGATGAAATTCTTAATAAGGGCTATTGGCAATTCAATACAGCGCTGATGGTTTGAAACTGCCATTATTCTTACAAGATTTAGTCATCAGACAATGGCTCAATCTAATCAAAATCACTCGGAATTAAGATTTGCAAGACAAGAGCCAAAGAGGTCTATTGATTTGCATGTAATACATGATATTATCACATTGCTGCTGCTACTAAGAGAGAAGGCGGCAAGGCCAGAAAATCGAGGACTCTGATTAATGTGCCCGGCAGAAAGCTTTGAGAAGTCTAGAGGATCAATACGGTAGTTTGTCAAAGCCGATCTCAGAGGTAATGTGACGAAAGATCCTGCAGAAGAGAGCTGGAGTCAGCAAAGCACATTATCAGAAATCAAAGCATCCGAGAATGACAGGGGGAGGGGGTTAGGGTGGGCTCTGAACGAAGGCCACACTTCTTCTATTGTAATTAAAAACCATTTTATCAGACCTGTCCTCCAAACAATCCCTCTTGCTTCCTATTGACAATATGACAGGCAGGGCGTGGGCTGTAATTTGACTTTAAATAAATGAGCTGAAGGTATTTAAAATTCTGCATTAGCTTTAGGGAGGAAAACAAGTGGGAAAACGAGGAGTTGCATAGCTTGTAAACTTCAAAGAATACATTGAGATGCATCACAATAATGCCTAATAATCCTGATAGTGGCATAATGATCTGAATCCCATGTTTGACCAAATCATTTAATCAATAAAAAAAAAAAAAAAGACTTCTCAAAAATGTCAAATTTCAAAATAAGCTTGCATACTTGCACCAAATGGATGAGAAACACAATAACCAATTTGATAAATAATAATAAAAGACATGGAAAGAACAGATGTTCTTGAATAATCTGGTCAAACTTTTAAACAGTGGTTCTGAATTTTTGGGTTTTTTTTATCCCTTTGATTATTTATGCAACTGGTTATTTAAATAGCTTCAATTATTACTCAAAATTTTGGGGAAATATCTTGCCTAGTTTAGGCAATACTATTAATAAAAATACTATTGTTAAATAATTTTAATTGGGAAATACGTTTTTTATGCTTTTATTAATTTTTTGTTATCAATCTGACATTTAGATTGTGTGTTATACTGAAAAGAAAACTCCAAAGTTTAAAATTTATCATTTTATTTGTTTTGTGCAAAAGTGCATTCCAGGGCACATGCATACATTACTGTATGACAAATATTGGCCTTTGAAACTCAAGTCATTTTCAAATATGATATTAGAACTGAGCACCGTCCACCTCCTTGTATGCAAAGTAAACGGTGACAGGTCCTGCAGATGTCTGAACCTTCTCTGTCACACCAACTACCATCCATGAACCCAAGCCATATGCCAAACATGGGATACCTTAAAGAAAGAGAGGAAAAGCATATTAGAAATGCCTAAAGTTATTTTATTTTTTATTTATTTTTTTGAAATATCAGATAAAACGTGTAGCCTATTAAAACTTACCAAGATTGACGACTTTCAATGCAGCAAAAAAACTATTTTCAAACTCCAGGTTCTGTGGAGGAGCTTTGGTGCAGTGGTATTTGATGAAAGGGAAAGCACCAGTTCTAAGGATGTGGTAGTTCGCTCCCTGCACCTGCCAGTTGAAGTTGGACAGACCGAACTGGTCGTTGATGACGTCGCGGTAGCGCACGCAGAACGAAGTCCAGGGCGGGAGCGCGCGCTGTGTGAGGTGACATGTTAATACTTCAGAGGCGGCAGGACGAAGCGCTTTATTCCCAAAGGTGCTGGGGAACAACACCACTTTTAGAAAGCAGCTGTGGATTCTCCGCAGAATTTCTGTCATTTCTGAGTAAACCCTCAAGTCTAATATTTCAAGAGCTTCTGTCGGTGCGTCACGTCATTATTTCGTCATGAAAAATAAATTAAGCAACGTGACCGTTTACAAAGCCACGAGAAATAAAGAGCATCAAACTCCAACAAACAGCAGCTTTGTGACTTTTAGTCAGTACAAAATTGTCGCCTAAACATTCTGTGATCTTGAATCCTTGTCCCGTTTCGGCTGTCAGTAAAGGTTACACAACGTACCGGAGCGGCTTTAAAACTCGTCTGACAAATATTTACATTATTACCTGGACGAAAGTACGATTAATGTGTTAGTTTTTCGCAGATTTGCGTTCAATATAACCTTCAGTGGTACGATAAATATCTTCTCCGGGAAGAAACAACCAAGCGCTTTTTTTTGTTCCTATTTGCTCTGGCATAGACACTGCAGTATGAACAGTATCATGGATCTTTATTCTCATGCGCACTTATACTTCCATTCATAATTGGAATTACACATAAAATACAATACAGTAATATAGCATTAGTTATACAATACATTCTAACAGTAGATGTACAATATAGATGTACATTTATAATATATAGTACCTATTTAAAAAAAACTAGCAAAAACTGCTTAATTTTGAGTGATTATAATTTTAAAGAAGATTGAATGCATAGTTATGTTTTGTGTTCCTGGAACATAATTCAGGGCGGAATGAATTAAGAAACTTTTCCCCAGTTGTAGTCTCAACCTATATGATGAGCTAGGAAAATGTCATGAATGGCACATCCTGTTCGCATTGTTAATCTTTACAAAAATAAAATAAAAAATTGCACAACATTTTAGATCACTATAAAAATGTGACCTAAAAAGGTCATGGACGAAATGTTAATGTATGTATTATAGCTATAACTAAGTTCTATAGAAATGTTTGTTGACATCAATTATAACTGAATGTGCAAATGCTATTGATGATAAGGTATAACTAGCCTATGTTGATTTATTTGGGGTTGATCTGTGAGGTTTATGAGGTGATAACTGTTCGCTCCCGACTGCAGGAATCTCCTTTTCTTCTTGAGATGTGGTTTGGTTTTGTATGGTCATGCCCAGGATCTCCTCGATGTCCTTGATAAGGTCCTAATAAAAGCAAACAATAGCATACATTCAGTACATGTCTGACTACAGATCTTAACCTCTAACCAATGAACAGTGAATAAGAATTCCTCTATCAAATTAAGTAACAGTGTGTTGAATGCAGTAATTCAGCAAGTGTCAAAGAATCTCCAATTCACTCACAGTGTCTGACAAAGTCCGCAGTGTTCTACATTTGTATGACTTCAGCTGCAGATTGTGGCCAGAGGTAAAGCCTTGACTTTAATAAATGAATAACTTGTGTATTGTATAAGATGTTAATATGACAGGCAATTGGCGTGCTCTATCAAAAATAAATGCTCATATTTCTCATCTGAGATTGACCAAAAGCTCAGTTGCTTTAATAAGTTCACTTCTCTTTACCACAAAAAGTCTTTGGTATAATGATAGTTTAATAATAAACTTTAGTTTAGTTATAATACAATTTTTTTTTTTTTTTTTTTGAATAACATACTTGGACAAGATTTTGTGCAAACTGTTAACCTGTTTTTCACTACACTTGTATGGCCCAGTATACTCATCATTTGCCAAAGGTAATATGCTGACAACAATTGTAGTGTCATAACTCAATTTGACTCCCAAATTAATAATGTGAAGCATGAAGTTTATTATTACTAGCATTACATTACATTTTTTTTTAAAGCAAATAGTGGAGTAGTGGACTCCTCTACTGAGTGACTGATACGTACTGCTGCGTTGTGGATATGTTTTTGTTAATTATTTGTTTGTCAGTTCATTCTTTGTCTTTGTAAAGTCTCTAAAACCATTATTTTTAATATGGTGAAACTATCAAAAATCCTTGTGATTTCCGTCCTAGTTTGTAGATACATGACTTGAACGTGAAACATATATAGTGTTTTTTGATGACTAAAGTGAAGCAGAGAATATAGCATAAGGACTTTTAAATACATCCGCATACCTTAAAATTGTTTGCTCCTTGCATATTTGGAGCTGATATTTCCTGATGAATGACTGACAGGTTGCGAGCAAAGGTCAGCAGCGCTCCCTGGAGATTCTCCGAGATTGTTCTGTTAACGACACACAGAAACAAACGAGCTTACTAATGATCCCCCAGAACCATCATCAGAGAAAAACAAAAAAACAATCACCTTGTTTGGCTGTGGGGCTGTAAGGAGCTTAATGAGAACTCTCAGCCTTAAAGAGTGTGCTATTCTTTAGGGAGAAATGAGGAAGGAAAGCAGGGCTTCGATGTGATAGGTATAGGATTTATGTGATGAATGCCTTTAATTCGACTTGCCAGTATTTTGCACTCTGACACATTTCAGGTTGAGGTATTCACTACATAATGTTTAATCTGCTCTTGGGAGTGTGCTCAAGGTCTAGATATATCTCTAATGGTAATGGGGACAGAAGAAGGGAAATCAAAGCTGGAGAAAGACAAGGGTAATGCGTCTGCCTGCTTCATGTGGGAACTCACAGCATGCCAAGACTCCTTCTATCTCTGCTGTCATGGGGGGCGAACACAGTGCCTTGCCTTGCCTGAAACATTAGCAGAAGTATATAAAAACACTTGCTCTGCGATCAAAGAACTCCAGTTGTGTTATTGGGACGCAAGCAGAGGTTTTACCTTGACGTCATAGCCTATGCCCTGAGCTTTGCACATCAGAAAAAATGTGCTGTAATATACCAAAGAAAGATTGGTGTGGAGAAGTCGGGTGCACATCACTGCAAAGCGACTGGTCACGGAGGTTTGCTGGGAAGAGCACATACACACAGAGAGTTAGGCAAGAAATGACATGTGATTCTGTTGCTAAAAATTTGACCAGTGCATCTAAATGATATATCGACCTCTCGGGTACGGCAATAACCGCCACGCTAGAAACAAATAGAAGAGTTTCGAAAGCCCACATGGAGAAAGGAGCTTTAGTCTCACAGTCAAATAGGGCACTGGGGAGACCGAGTCCGGTGTTATTAGGTTACACGGCTGCAGAAAACAGAAAGGTTTCCTATAAAACCCAACGATGCTCACAGACACGGCAGATAAAAGATGTGTCTAAAAGAACGCCACAGGAGCGGATTAGTTAAGAGTGGCAGGACTCGCAGGACTCGTAGCGGGCATGAGGCACATTCTCAGTGACAGATATGAAGCGGAGGGTAAAGCCCTTGCACCGTGCGCGGGGCATGAGTAATTCCCTTTTATGGAACTCTGTTTTCAGCTGTCAGGCACACTATCCTCAAACAACAATAAAAAGCTTTTCCTGCAGGGTTTTAATTGTGTTTGTAATATTCTAGGCCTAAATGATGGCCAAAGCCGGAGCCATTAAGACAGGCAGGCGGGAGCCGGGCGATATGAGGGCATGCAAACTAAATGAATGTTTGATAAAATAATACAAGTCGCAAATTAACAAGCGTAAACTCCGGTTTGCCGCTAATAAAGGAACTCTATTGTTTAGGGGCTGGCATCAGGTTGATGAGGTGCTCAGGCATGCATACACATGCATAATGAATATGGTATGCATTATTTATGGGCTGATTATTTAGACTCATCTATCAAAATGATAATGAATTCAGCTTCTTCTAAACACCAATCAGGTCGGAAGCGTAATTACAGCGTTTAGTTGTATTTAACCAAAATAAAACAACAAAGCTTAGCTGGATCAATCTTTATGGATGCACTGATTTATCGGGATAATATCCAGCAGAGGACTCTTATTGCTCTTTGGTCCAGTCTCAAGGAACACATTCTGGATAATGGCATTCTTGTGCTTTAAAGAGCTAAAAGCATCCCAAAGTGTTCAGAGCATTAACCTTTAAAGTGATAGTTCACCGAAAAAAATGGAAATTCTGTCATCATTTACTGACCCTCATGGCCCATAGGACTTTCTTTCTACTGTGAAAATAAAATGATTGTTATTTATAGCAGGATGTACAAGCTGCCCTTTTCCATCTAATGAAAGTGAATGGTGACCACGGCTGTCAAGACAAAACTTTCAGTGAATAATGACTTCAATTTCAGTCTTTTCCTCACACTATCATACGGCTGAAGAAGATTTGGAATAAAAGACACAAGTTGCATACACTGCTTTTATGATGCGTTTTTGACAGCCCACAGTTTCCGTCCACTTTTATTGTATGGATGAGAATAGCATCATTAAAACTTGTGAAAGAAAGAAAGTCACCTGTACCACCATTAAAAAAAAAAAAAAAAAAAAAAAAAATTGGTAAGAAATTAATACTTTTATTCAGCAATGATGCATTAAATCGATCAAAAGTGGCAGTAATGACCTTTATATTGTTACAAAATTAAATAATTTCAAATAAATGCTGTTCTTTTGAACTTTCTATTCATCGAATAGCAAAACTGTACAAAATAATAAGAAATGTATGTTTCTTGAGCACGAAATCAGCATATTAGAATGATTCCTGAAGTATCATGTGACACTAAAGATTTGGAGTAATGCAGCTTTGGTGAACATAAGAATCTTCTTTCAAAAAATGTACCGACCCCGAACTTTTGAATGGTAGAGTAGGTTTAGAACAACATAAGGGTGAGTAAATAACAGAATTTTTCATTTTTGATCATCTCTATGAGGTTATTACCAAACTATTCCAAAATAAAGTCTTGAATATCTGACAAATGTTTTTATACCATATTTCAAATCTTCTTAATGCCAATAGAGAGAGTGAACACTTTACTTGAAATTAGAGATTCTTACAGCTTTGACCTTTACTCCAGCATGGCGTACGGAAGACTTCACATCTCTGACTATAGGAGAAACCTCTAGTTTACTGGTGCGGCAGTCCAGCGTCCCCCTCGTCATCATGAGCATCAGCTGGGTCATAGCCAGCTGGTTACTGTAGCCCAGGTCAAGATCAATAGCCCATACCTAAATACAGTACAAACCAGCATACACAGACAAGTCAGGAGATCCAACACATAAATCAATGTAACTATTCGCTTATTTTCAAACAACCAGTAGACAATGACAAAAAAATTCTAAACAAACAGACAGATGAATAACTGTATTTGCAGGGGGAAAACACTGAGCTCAGATTCAACAGTGTGTATGAGAGAGAGAGAGAGAGAGAGAGAGAGAGAGAGAGAGAGTTACATACTGTGTCTAAAGCCCAACTGGAGACTCTTCACATCTGTATGGTTAATGGCATCATTATAAGGATATTAAGGGGTCAGGCCCAGTCGTGGCCTTATGCTTAAACAGGGCTAATTTTCCCTGATAATAATCTAATAGCTATGCCCTCTCTTCAAAAAGTGGCAAATAAATCACCACTGAAGGAGTTGTTAATAACTAAGTGGCAGTTGGCTGACTCTCCTGTCGTCCCTATTTGTCAACCTAAACGCTGCTGCCAGCAAATGCAAATGGTGGCCCGGCTGCTGAAATCACTTTCTGATCACAGTATTGTGCTCAACGTTCACATGCAGAAATATAAAGTGCACTGAATCATCATCTTACACCGGCTTTAATTCAATTGCAAGCACAAATTAATTTCAGTATATAATAACAACTACTAAAAAGAAAGAAATATTTGAAGAAGAAATATTTCATCACAGTTAATTTTTTTGCTTGCGGAAGTAGTTAATTCAAAATGTCACAATTTTAAAGCTCTTTAAAAACCAAGCACAACTCCCTGTCCGAAATAAGCCCTTATAAAGGAATCAAGTAAAGCAATGACCTTTGAAAACTGGACTCAGGACTCAGTATAGAGCTGAATTCATCCAGTAGTCATACTTAATACCTGTGCTTGTGGGATAGGTGGGACCATTTAGCCAGTCTGTAGAATCAGCCAAGCCTGCTTCATTGTCAACCTCAACAAAGGCGCTTGATATATACGCCCAGATTGTACCTGTCTTCTATAGCCCCTTCACTTTCATTAAAAACTGCAATCTTGCAGCTGAGCCTCCCTCCGCACACAATGTGAGGCAAGCCTGCAAGGGCAAACACATGCGACCCACCTCTCCCCCACACATACAAAAAATACAGACTGCTTTTAGCAACAGGTTTAAATGTAAATTGATGTTTAAATAGAGACAGGTTAGCACTAGTCTGGCAGATCTGTCTGCCTCTGTGCCAGGAGAGATCGGACAGTGATGTTTGGATTTATCCGCCTGAATTCCTTTTGTCAGTTTTAATTGTGTGTGCAGTTTATTCTCAGTAAGACACGCTGAATAAAATTCATCCCGTGCCTCTGTGAATTCACAATATGAGAATCCCGGTGCTATTCAATCAGAAGAATGAAGGAATTACTTTCATTTGCAGGACTAAATGGCATTCTATCGGGAGTGTATATGAGATTCAAGTGTGAGATTTTTTGTTGAAAAGTATATTCCACCTCCATGAGTAATTTATCTAAAAAATCTGCTGTTCTCTGCCTTCCGAAGTCAATCATCTGTTTTAAAATCACAGCATGCCAACTGAGTCGATGATTAAAACAGCAGTATATGACATTCATTTGAAAATATATCTGTTCTATAGCATTTCATACTAGACCAACCCTTTCAGAGTGATAAATAGTATGTGCATAAGAAGCTGTAAAAATCAACCACTGACTCAAAGGGGGCTCCAGGCTTTCACTGTGTTAAGTAAATGTCATAAGCTATTTTTCTGAGCTCAAAAATTTCAAGCACATACATGAGTGATTAGAACACTAGGATTTGGCTCACACCAAAACGTCTGTCCATCTCCAGACAGGCCCTTCAACATTAAGAACAACTGTGAATTGGTTATCTTTTTGAAATAGTGATCGATATAGTGAATTCAATGTGAGCGTGTTCTGCCACCCTCTAGTGGCAGTGGAAATTGGATCGCTCAAAGAACAATGTGACAAGACACATTTCCATCTTAGGCCTGCCAGCAAGAATCATTGATAAAAATCACAGTACTCTAATTAATTATGCATCATGTTGCCTAGTTATATAATCACTCCTTTGCTCACTAATCATTTGCACTATGTATAACATTTCCACAGGGGATATTAACATCCCATGACTTAATAAACAGACCTAGATTTAGAAACACAAGTTTTGAAAAATGACTAACTCAATATCTAACACAGTAAGGTCAGTGAGGTCAAATCCATTTCATTTTTTCCACATTAGACTTACATTTATTTTAATGTATCCCCTCCCTTTTCCCCCACAGAGATTTTTCAGTTGTCATGTCATTTGGCAGAGATGCAAAGCAAACCGTGCACGGTCTGAAACGCAAGGAATGCTAGTTAGCCTCCTACTGTTAGGGGTGTCTCAGCATTGTAAAAAATGTTTATTTAGGTAACCTTAAAAATGAGTGCTAAATTAACATCTAAATGAACTGTTTACAACCTTACTACATTAGCTTATGCAGGTATAAAAAGCTATTTAGATAACTGCACATATTCATTTTTAAAGTACATAGTCCGTAAAATCAACTCAGTGTAGTGTCCTACTGTATTTTTTGCAGATATTGAAAAAAGAAGGGGAGAATCTTGCAAATAACCAAGCCAAAATGTTACATTTCTATTTATTGTGCTAGAGAAAACACCACATTGTTCAATCGGTCTTCGACAGTGACCAAGAACCTCAACGTCTGAGGAAAAGACACCCCAGCCTGACCTCCTGTCTGACACCAGTACATAGCTGGGGTGTTTTAAGGTCAGGGGGCAAGGCCTTAAAAGGCGAATTAGTTTATTGACACAATAAGACCTGACAGTTTATTAGATAGCCTTTTGGCACATTAGCCACCCTTCATTGTCTCATCTGTACAGCTCCTAAGGGGAACCTAGGAGTGATCTTATAACATCTGAATAAGAGCCCCGGGCCAGTAGATTGAACCCTCACACTATCTATATTCTAAGGTGAGAACGGTGTTACGGGCTCTGACAGAACAGTGCCACATGTCAGATCCCATATCATTTTCAACAGCTTCTTAACATGGCAGGTTCTGTTTTCATAGAGCTGTAAAACACACCACTGACATTTAAGGGTCAATTTGTTTCTGAGCAAGCTTGTTTGATGAAAGATAGATAGAGCTGAGTGCTTCCATTGTTCCTGTATCTCAAACGGTAGAGCATGCCGCTAGCAATACCAAGGTTGTGGGTTTGATTCCAGAAAACTCTACTAATAAAAATGTATCCCAAGCTGCTTTGGATAAAAGTGCCTGAGAAATGTGGAAATGTTAAATATTGTATAATAGTTTCAAAGGCCTACTGTGCTATGAATGGAAATGTCATACCTATAAATTTAACCTAAATCTTATCTATATTCATACTCAATTGTACATTAATGTGACTATAATACTTAATATCTGTAAAGTATAAAATATTTAAAAAAAAAAAGAAATTTCTATAAATATCTATAAATTTTACAATGCAATGTAAAAAAAAAAAAATGCATCCTTGCTGAATAAAAGTATTCTTACTCTAAATCTTACTGAGCCCAAATTTTTGAACGGTAGTGTAAATATAAAGTGGTTTATATTGAGAAGTGTTTTAAAGGTTCTCTAACCTGCTGTTCCAGGTCGTTGGGATCCAGAAAGGTGACTAGATCTACGGAGAGGTGTCCCATGATGAAGCGCTGCTGACAGGCCTGACCTATACTATTGCAGATAGTGTGCAGGACGTCAGGGCAGATGGAGGACTGGGGTACAGTGCAGCCCACCACTTCCAACCCACTGGGCCCACGCAGTTGATCTCCACAGGACAGCATGTGCACATCTCCACCCGGCTCCACCAGAAGATCCACCGTCAGACATGTCACACTATCCGAAGGAGGGAAGGCTTCTATCACTCCACCTGAGGAAGGAGATGGATACACTCTTAAAAATAAAGGTTCTTCATGGAACCACATCAGTGGAAACGTTCCGTGGCACAAAAGGTTCTTTATAGCGGAAAAAAGGTTATTAAAATGTTCTTCACACTAAAGGTGCGTCCCCAATTTGCACTATGCTATGGCCATTTTGTAGTATAAATAGTATGAGTAATGTGTTCACAAGTGCACTTTAAATACCCGAATGATGAATGTAATTAACCAAAAAAGGTGTTGGAATGTAAGAGTGTATAAAGAAAAAGAGAAAGCTTCTCAAGGAAGATCTGACAGGTTAGAGGTACTTTGCAAACTTACCTTCCCTGAGGAAGTGTTCTAAGAAACAGTTCCATGTGGTATAGCAGGACGTGTTGGCCGGCCGGGCATATGACGCCAGAAGATGAGGAACTTCCTCTAAGAACTTGATCATCACCGGCTCCTGCACCAAAAATAAAAGATAAAAGCACAGTCGGTCATACCGAAAATCCTCTAAGCTCCAAAGAGCGACCTAAATAAAACTTAATATCTCAACCTTTACGTCATTAAGCAATTTCTGACCATGGTGTCTGGGTCTGATGTAAAAAAACAACAACATATAGCACTACATAATGTCGATACCCCTGATGAAGCAGTAACTACTGAAGTGTGTCTTAATTTGACATGCCTTACAAAAGCACAGAAGGTGGTTGTGTATGGGGGTGGGGGACTCTGATTGACAGCCCATTGCCACGGCATCACAGTAGTCTAATAGCTTTAACTGAAGGCAATAGTAACTGCACCTGTCCCCAATAAGAACTGACACATGCTGGCAGATAAATACCTATGCAAGCCAATCGATCAAGAGATCAATCAGGGTCTGTTTCTGATCAATACAGCCCTTGTTTCTGTAACTAGAAAACACCATAATGGCTTTGACACTTAATTATGTTGTTAATTGCAATGTTTGACTTTCCAGGAGTGCCTCTTAAAACCTGTTGGTTAGTAAGAGAAATAATTTCACCTCAAGGACCTCTCAAAACTGAGAAGAATGAACAGAGCACTTCCACTTCCACAATCACATTAAGTACATAATTTATGTGCTTACAACTGCAATGAGATATATAGAAAACAGTTTTTACTTAAGCACAGCATAAAAGGATAAAGAATAATTTTGGTGGGAAACTATTTAATGACAAATCCTTTTTATATTAAGCGCATATAATAAGTCAATAGGTCCTGTTTTACAACCTTGAGAAGTACAAGCTATGCTCTAGAAGATGGTAAGGATGAATTATTTTCAATCTCCATTAAGTCTTTATCCTTTTCAAGTCCATTTATAATATTCAAAACATGTGTCACCACTGACATCACTGAAGAAGTTTCAAGATGTGGAGATACAATGCTGTTGATATTCAAGTCATGAAACAGCCATCATCATATTCAAGTACCAGAAGAGCCAGGGTCAATCGCTGCGCAGTGATTTCACCCCCGACACAAGCCATAAAGCACACAATGGTGCGGCAAAAAGTGTAAGGAAACGGCCTTCGTTCCCCGCGAAAGAGCAGGCGCGCTCTGAGAATTTGCCAATGCACTTCACACAAACAGCGGGGAGGGAAGGAAAGCGAGAGGGAATAATTTTTGCCATTCTTTATTTGGACTTAAACTGCGAACTGTACTGTGAGAGAGGATTCGGGCCTTGCTTGGCTTCCACATAAAGATGAGCTATTTGAAACTATATAAATAAAATAAATGTCTCCTGTGTGCTTTGATTGCTGTTTGATCTCTACATTAGAAAGAGCGACATTGCAGTTGCAAGCATATTCAACAGCATACCTCCTAAGAGGGATATGGGGCTTTTTCAAAGCTTTCCTTAAAGGGATATTTCACTTGAAAATGAGCACTCTGCCATAATCTATACATTTTCATGTCATTACAAACCTGTCTTTGTTCTGTGAAACAAAAAAGTAGATATTTTGAAAAATGTCTCACTGTTTTTTGTCCAATGACATACAGTTGGGTCCAATGTTGTTTTGGACCCCATTGACTTTCATTATATGGACAAAAACAAGTGAAACATTCTTCAAATATTTTCTTGTGTGTGTGTGTGTGTGTGTGTGTGTGTGTGTGTGTGTGTGTGTGTGTGTGTGTGTGTGTGTGTGTTGTGTGTGTGTGTGTGTGTGTGTTTTCGTAAGCCATCTGATATAACTTTCATATTCATCAGATGTTAGACATACAAATATAAAATACAAATATAAAGTGATGATATCAGGTAAATGGACATTTTGAATGGGTTTGAAAATAAAGCCTGTTATTATATGGACATATTTGCGGATTACTTCCCAAACGCAACATTAACCAAAGGGGAATACAGAAAGTGTCGTAACATTCAATATCTAATAAAATAACATGGTACAACACGTAATCCCACATGCATTGAATAAAATAAGTAGGAGACAATCTGTCTATCTGTTTGATGCTTATTAGTATAATGCTCCCTCGTGTCTAATGACCCATGCACTGGCAGAACGTGCATGTTTGTAATGTGTAAAGTGTTGCGTGTACGGGTCCACCCAGCCGTTGAATAGAGTGAGATCCGCATGTCTTTAACCCATCTTCTCTGAATAGCTGATAGGCTCGCCCAGGCTGAAACACCCCTCTGGGTTTGGGCCTCCCAAACAAACTGCAAAGAATCACACAGTCTTTCTTCACACTGCCTCTAGGTCTGTTTTCACACTTATCTCTGTGGCTGTTCCTCTATAGGGCCACATGGGTTCTTGTATTCTTTCCCTTGCATTAGAAGAGGCTCCTTACAGAATCAATAATTAAACAATGTGCACACAGTAAATAGGGTAAATAGAGGGGGGGCTCACCATAGACCCGGGCTTGACAGGGGGAAAATTAAAGGATGCATTATACTAAAAACAGCTCCCTAGAGAAGCAAAATAGCATTTAAACTCCTATGACTCCTATAAATAAAGCCAAACGCAAAACGTTATGTGAAGCCACTGATAATTGCGTTCTGATAATTACAAAATCATTATAATATTTTTCTCAGAGGATAGTGGCCCTTCAAATGGACGTTTAAAAAATTAATTGCAAATATGCAGCAGACATACAAATTTTTTGTGCTTAAAGAACAAAAGGAAACATTTACCCTTTATTACCCACTGCAATTAAAACATTACACTGATAAATCTGCTCTACAATATTTCCGCATTTGTCGCTGAATTTATTAGCTTGAGTAATAAAGTGCAATGAGCATGATAAAAAGATAAATAAAACGAATGACATGCAAATACGCAATCGTAAACAGAACAGTGAGCATTTAGCAAAATTCACTTATGAGGGGTGCTGCAGAATGGCAAAATTGCCACTAAAAGAGTGAATAGAGATTTGTAGAAAATGAATGACACGCTGAAATAACC